>NC_142625.1:0-25000 GCF_059453375.1 Lepisosteus platostomus
CCCCCATCGGGGGACCACATATTAAACGGATTTTTGGAACAGGGAGCTGGATCAGGAGCTTGCTCCGTCCTCTCCACGCATCGGCCCGGTATTGCAGCGCCTCCGGGAGCGGTGCACCACCTTCTCTCAGCGGTGAAAAGACAGACGTAGGTAGGTAGCTAGCTAGCTAGCTAGCGAGCGAGCGAGCGAGCGAGCGAGCGAGCGAGCAAGCAAGCGGAGTGGACTGGAGCTCCTTCTTCTCGGGTCTCGTCCCTCGTCCCTCGTCCATCTGTGTGTCTCTGTGTTCTGTCTCTCTCTCGCCCTCTCGGTTCCCGTGCTCCCTCTGTGCGCTTTCCCGCGTCTCGACTCTCTGGGCAAGCAGGCCGGCCCCCTTTTCGGCTCCCGTGCGTTTTCCCTCCAAAAAACTTAGGTTTTTCAGCCTTTTCCCAGGGAGGCAGGCGTGGCTTGCTTGCTTGCTTGCTTGCTTGCTTGCTTGTGTGTGTGTCCGTCCCCGTCCCTGCAGGCGGGCCCCTTTCGACAGCTGGGCGTTTTCCCTCCCAAAAACTTAGTATATCCACCTTTTCTTTCTTTTTTTTCGGCAGGCAGGCAGGCAGGCGTGTGTGCGCGCGCGCGCGCGTCCCCGTCCCTCCCTCCCGAGAGAGAGCTGCCCCTTGCCTCTGCCCGCAGGTGCTGGCGCTCGGCTTTCGCTTGCAGCCGGTTGGGCGCAGCTGCTGCCGGTGGGAGGGGCCTAAGCTAAGGAGGCCGGGCGGCTGGCGCCCCCTGCGGCTGCGGTCGTTGTCGGGCCGTTGACAGAAGATCAAAGAGCAGGGCCCCCGCCCGGGACTGGCAGGAAGGCAGGCGGGCAGGCAAGAGAGAGGGGGAGCAGAGTCCCGCGGCAGGCCTCTGGCTGCAGGGAGGCCGGCGGCTGCGCGGGTCCCGGGCTCCAGAGGAGTCGGCCTGCGCCACTGTGCGCCAGCGGAACGCCCGCGCGTCGGTCCGCGCCTTTGTGGGCATCGCTTCTCGGCCTTTTGGCTAAGATCAAGTGTAGTATCTGTTCTTATCAGTTTAATATCTGATACGTCCCCCATCGGGGGACCACATATTAAACGGATTTTTGGAACAGGGAGCTGGATCAGGAGCTTGCTCCGTCCTCTCCACGCATCGGCCCGGTATTGCAGCGCCTCCGGGAGCGGTGCACCACCTTCTCTCAGCGGTGAAAAGACAGACGTAGGTAGGTAGCTAGCTAGCTAGCTAGCGAGCGAGCGAGCGAGCGAGCGAGCGAGCGAGCAAGCAAGCGGAGTGGACTGGAGCTCCTTCTTCTCGGGTCTCGTCCCTCGTCCCTCGTCCATCTGTGTGTCTCTGTGTTCTGTCTCTCTCTCGCCCTCTCGGTTCCCGTGCTCCCTCTGTGCGCTTTCCCGCGTCTCGACTCTCTGGGCAAGCAGGCCGGCCCCCTTTTCGGCTCCCGTGCGTTTTCCCTCCAAAAAACTTAGGTTTTTCAGCCTTTTCCCAGGGAGGCAGGCGTGGCTTGCTTGCTTGCTTGCTTGCTTGCTTGCTTGTGTGTGTGTCCGTCCCCGTCCCTGCAGGCGGGCCCCTTTCGACAGCTGGGCGTTTTCCCTCCCAAAAACTTAGTATATCCACCTTTTCTTTCTTTTTTTTCGGCAGGCAGGCAGGCAGGCGTGTGTGCGCGCGCGCGCGCGTCCCCGTCCCTCCCTCCCGAGAGAGAGCTGCCCCTTGCCTCTGCCCGCAGGTGCTGGCGCTCGGCTTTCGCTTGCAGCCGGTTGGGCGCAGCTGCTGCCGGTGGGAGGGGCCTAAGCTAAGGAGGCCGGGCGGCTGGCGCCCCCTGCGGCTGCGGTCGTTGTCGGGCCGTTGACAGAAGATCAAAGAGCAGGGCCCCCGCCCGGGACTGGCAGGAAGGCAGGCGGGCAGGCAAGAGAGAGGGGGAGCAGAGTCCCGCGGCAGGCCTCTGGCTGCAGGGAGGCCGGCGGCTGCGCGGGTCCCGGGCTCCAGAGGAGTCGGCCTGCGCCACTGTGCGCCAGCGGAACGCCCGCGCGTCGGTCCGCGCCTTTGTGGGCATCGCTTCTCGGCCTTTTGGCTAAGATCAAGTGTAGTATCTGTTCTTATCAGTTTAATATCTGATACGTCCCCATCGGGGGACCACATATTAAACGGATTTTTGGAACAGGGAGCTGGATCAGGAGCTTGCTCCGTCCTCTCCACGCATCGGCCCGGTATTGCAGCGCCTCCGGGAGCGGTGCACCACCTTCTCTCAGCGGTGAAAAGACAGACGTAGGTAGGTAGCTAGCTAGCTAGCTAGCTAGCGAGCGAGCGAGCGAGCGAGCGAGCGAGCAAGCAAGCGGAGTGGACTGGAGCTCCTTCTTCTCGGGTCTCGTCCCTCGTCCCTCGTCCATCTGTGTGTCTCTGTGTTCTGTCTCTCTCTCGCCCTCTCGGTTCCCGTGCTCCTCTGTGCGCTTTCCCGCGTCTCGACTCTCTGGGCAAGCAGGCCGGCCCCCTTTTCGGCTCCCGTGCGTTTTCCCTCCAAAAAACTTAGGTTTTTCAGCCTTTTCCCAGGGAGGCAGGCGTGGCTTGCTTGCTTGCTTGCTTGCTTGCTTGCTTGTGTGTGTGTCCGTCCCCGTCCCTGCAGGCGGGCCCCTTTCGACAGCTGGGCGTTTTCCCTCCCAAAAACTTAGTATATCCACCTTTTCTTTCTTTTTTTTCGGCAGGCAGGCAGGCAGGCGTGTGTGCGCGCGCGCGCGCGTCCCCGTCCCTCCCTCCCGAGAGAGAGCTGCCCCTTGCCTCTGCCCGCAGGTGCTGGCGCTCGGCTTTCGCTTGCAGCCGGTTGGGCGCAGCTGCTGCCGGTGGGAGGGGCCTAAGCTAAGGAGGCCGGGCGGCTGGCGCCCCTGCGGCTGCGGTCGTTGTCGGGCCGTTGACAGAAGATCAAAGAGCAGGGCCCCCGCCCGGGACTGGCAGGAAGGCAGGCGGGCAGGCAAGAGAGAGGGGGAGCAGAGTCCCGCGGCAGGCCTCTGGCTGCAGGGAGGCCGGCGGCTGCGCGGGTCCCGGGCTCCAGAGGAGTCGGCCTGCGCCACTGTGCGCCAGCGGAACGCCCGCGCGTCGGTCCGCGCCTTTGTGGGCATCGCTTCTCGGCCTTTTGGCTAAGATCAAGTGTAGTATCTGTTCTTATCAGTTTTAATATCTGATACGTCCCCCATCGGGGGACCACATATTAAACGGATTTTTGGAACAGGGAGCTGGATCAGGAGCTTGCTCCGTCCTCTCCACGCATCGGCCCGGTATTGCAGCGCCTCCGGGAGCGGTGCACCACCTTCTCTCAGCGGTGAAAGACAGACGTAGGTAGGTAGCTAGCTAGCTAGCTAGCTAGCGAGCGAGCGAGCGAGCGAGCGAGCGAGCAAGCAAGCGGAGTGGACTGGAGCTCCTTCTTCTCGGGTCTCGTCCCTCGTCCCTCGTCCATCTGTGTGTCTCTGTGTTCTGTCTCTCTCTCGCCCTCTCGGTTCCCGTGCTCCCTCTGTGCGCTTTCCCGCGTCTCGACTCTCTGGGCAAGCAGGCCGGCCCCCTTTCGGCTCCCGTGCGTTTTCCCTCCAAAAAACTTAGGTTTTTCAGCCTTTTCCCAGGGAGGCAGGCGTGGCTTGCTTGCTTGCTTGCTTGCTTGCTTGCTTGTGTGTGTGTCCGTCCCCGTCCCTGCAGGCGGGCCCCTTTCGACAGCTGGGCGTTTTCCCTCCCAAAAACTTAGTATATCCACCTTTTCTTTCTTTTTTTTCGGCAGGCAGGCAGGCAGGCGTGTGTGCGCGCGCGCGCGCGTCCCCGTCCCTCCCTCCCGAGAGAGAGCTGCCCCTTGCCTCTGCCCGCAGGTGCTGGCGCTCGGCTTTCGCTTGCAGCCGGTTGGGCGCAGCTGCTGCCGGTGGGAGGGGCCTAAGCTAAGGAGGCCGGGCGGCTGGCGCCCCCTGCGGCTGCGGTCGTTGTCGGGCCGTTGACAGAAGATCAAAGAGCAGGGCCCCCGCCCGGGACTGGCAGGAAGGCAGGCGGGCAGGCAAGAGAGAGGGGGAGCAGAGTCCCGCGGCAGGCCTCTGGCTGCAGGGAGGCCGGCGGCTGCGCGGGTCCCGGGCTCCAGAGGAGTCGGCCTGCGCCACTGTGCGCCAGCGGAACGCCCGCGCGTCGGTCCGCGCCTTTGTGGGCATCGCTTCTCGGCCTTTTGGCTAAGATCAAGTGTAGTATCTGTTCTTATCAGTTTAATATCTGATACGTCCCCCATCGGGGGACCACATATTAAACGGATTTTTGGAACAGGGAGCTGGATCAGGAGCTTGCTCCGTCCTCTCCACGCATCGGCCCGGTATTGCAGCGCCTCCGGGAGCGGTGCACCACCTTCTCTCAGCGGTGAAAAGACAGACGTAGGTAGGTAGCTAGCTAGCTAGCTAGCTAGCGAGCGAGCGAGCGAGCGAGCGAGCGAGCAAGCAAGCGGAGTGGACTGGAGCTCCTTCTTCTCGGGTCTCGTCCCTCGTCCCTCGTCCATCTGTGTGTCTCTGTGTTCTGTCTCTCTCTCGCCCTCTCGGTTCCCGTGCTCCCTCTGTGCGCTTTCCCGCGTCTCGACTCTCTGGGCAAGCAGGCCGGCCCCCTTTTCGGCTCCCGTGCGTTTTCCCTCCAAAAAACTTAGGTTTTTCAGCCTTTTCCCAGGGAGGCAGGCGTGGCTTGCTTGCTTGCTTGCTTGCTTGCTTGCTTGTGTGTGTGTCCGTCCCCGTCCCTGCAGGCGGGCCCCTTTCGACAGCTGGGCGTTTTCCCTCCCAAAAACTTAGTATATCCACCTTTTCTTTCTTTTTTTTCGGCAGGCAGGCAGGCAGGCGTGTGTGCGCGCGCGCGCGCGTCCCCGTCCCTCCCTCCCGAGAGAGAGCTGCCCCTTGCCTCTGCCCGCAGGTGCTGGCGCTCGGCTTTCGCTTGCAGCCGGTTGGGCGCAGCTGCTGCCGGTGGGAGGGGCCTAAGCTAAGGAGGCCGGGCGGCTGGCGCCCCCTGCGGCTGCGGTCGTTGTCGGGCCGTTGACAGAAGATCAAAGAGCAGGGCCCCCGCCCGGGACTGGCAGGAAGGCAGGCGGGCAGGCAAGAGAGAGGGGGAGCAGAGTCCCGCGGCAGGCCTCTGGCTGCAGGGAGGCCGGCGGCTGCGCGGGTCCCGGGCTCCAGAGGAGTCGGCCTGCGCCACTGTGCGCCAGCGGAACGCCCGCGCGTCGGTCCGCGCCTTTGTGGGCATCGCTTCTCGGCCTTTTGGCTAAGATCAAGTGTAGTATCTGTTCTTATCAGTTTAATATCTGATACGTCCCCCATCGGGGGACCACATATTAAACGGATTTTTGGAACAGGGAGCTGGATCAGGAGCTTGCTCCGTCCTCTCCACGCATCGGCCCGGTATTGCAGCGCCTCCGGGAGCGGTGCACCACCTTCTCTCAGCGGTGAAAAGACAGACGTAGGTAGGTAGCTAGCTAGCTAGCTAGCGAGCGAGCGAGCGAGCGAGCGAGCGAGCGAGCAAGCAAGCGGAGTGGACTGGAGCTCCTTCTTCTCGGGTCTCGTCCCTCGTCCCTCGTCCATCTGTGTGTCTCTGTGTTCTGTCTCTCTCTCGCCCTCTCGGTTCCCGTGCTCCCTCTGTGCGCTTTCCCGCGTCTCGACTCTCTGGGCAAGCAGGCCGGCCCCCTTTTCGGCTCCCGTGCGTTTTCCCTCCAAAAAACTTAGGTTTTTCAGCCTTTTCCCAGGGAGGCAGGCGTGGCTTGCTTGCTTGCTTGCTTGCTTGCTTGCTTGTGTGTGTGTCCGTCCCCGTCCCTGCAGGCGGGCCCCTTTCGACAGCTGGGCGTTTTCCCTCCCAAAAACTTAGTATATCCACCTTTTCTTTCTTTTTTTTCGGCAGGCAGGCAGGCAGGCGTGTGTGCGCGCGCGCGCGCGTCCCCGTCCCTCCCTCCCGAGAGAGAGCTGCCCCTTGCCTCTGCCCGCAGGTGCTGGCGCTCGGCTTTCGCTTGCAGCCGGTTGGGCGCAGCTGCTGCCGGTGGGAGGGGCCTAAGCTAAGGAGGCCGGGCGGCTGGCGCCCCCTGCGGCTGCGGTCGTTGTCGGGCCGTTGACAGAAGATCAAAGAGCAGGGCCCCCGCCCGGGACTGGCAGGAAGGCAGGCGGGCAGGCAAGAGAGAGGGGGAGCAGAGTCCCGCGGCAGGCCTCTGGCTGCAGGGAGGCCGGCGGCTGCGCGGGTCCCGGGCTCCAGAGGAGTCGGCCTGCGCCACTGTGCGCCAGCGGAACGCCCGCGCGTCGGTCCGCGCCTTTGTGGGCATCGCTTCTCGGCCTTTTGGCTAAGATCAAGTGTAGTATCTGTTCTTATCAGTTTAATATCTGATACGTCCCCCATCGGGGGACCACATATTAAACGGATTTTTGGAACAGGGAGCTGGATCAGGAGCTTGCTCCGTCCTCTCCACGCATCGGCCCGGTATTGCAGCGCCTCCGGGAGCGGTGCACCACCTTCTCTCAGCGGTGAAAAGACAGACGTAGGTAGGTAGCTAGCTAGCTAGCTAGCTAGCGAGCGAGCGAGCGAGCGAGCGAGCGAGCAAGCAAGCGGAGTGGACTGGAGCTCCTTCTTCTCGGGTCTCGTCCCTCGTCCCTCGTCCATCTGTGTGTCTCTGTGTTCTGTCTCTCTCTCGCCCTCTCGGTTCCCGTGCTCCCTCTGTGCGCTTTCCCGCGTCTCGACTCTCTGGGCAAGCAGGCCGGCCCCCTTTTCGGCTCCCGTGCGTTTTCCCTCCAAAAAACTTAGGTTTTTCAGCCTTTTCCCAGGGAGGCAGGCGTGGCTTGCTTGCTTGCTTGCTTGCTTGCTTGCTTGTGTGTGTGTCCGTCCCCGTCCCTGCAGGCGGGCCCCTTTCGACAGCTGGGCGTTTTCCCTCCCAAAAACTTAGTATATCCACCTTTTCTTTCTTTTTTTTCGGCAGGCAGGCAGGCAGGCGTGTGTGCGCGCGCGCGCGCGTCCCCGTCCCTCCCTCCCGAGAGAGAGCTGCCCCTTGCCTCTGCCCGCAGGTGCTGGCGCTCGGCTTTCGCTTGCAGCCGGTTGGGCGCAGCTGCTGCCGGTGGGAGGGGCCTAAGCTAAGGAGGCCGGGCGGCTGGCGCCCCCTGCGGCTGCGGTCGTTGTCGGGCCGTTGACAGAAGATCAAAGAGCAGGGCCCCCGCCCGGGACTGGCAGGAAGGCAGGCGGGCAGGCAAGAGAGAGGGGGAGCAGAGTCCCGCGGCAGGCCTCTGGCTGCAGGGAGGCCGGCGGCTGCGCGGGTCCCGGGCTCCAGAGGAGTCGGCCTGCGCCACTGTGCGCCAGCGGAACGCCCGCGCGTCGGTCCGCGCCTTTGTGGGCATCGCTTCTCGGCCTTTTGGCTAAGATCAAGTGTAGTATCTGTTCTTATCAGTTTAATATCTGATACGTCCCCCATCGGGGGACCACATATTAAACGGATTTTTGGAACAGGGAGCTGGATCAGGAGCTTGCTCCGTCCTCTCCACGCATCGGCCCGGTATTGCAGCGCCTCCGGGAGCGGTGCACCACCTTCTCTCAGCGGTGAAAAGACAGACGTAGGTAGGTAGCTAGCTAGCTAGCTAGCTAGCGAGCGAGCGAGCGAGCGAGCGAGCGAGCAAGCAAGCGGAGTGGACTGGAGCTCCTTCTTCTCGGGTCTCGTCCCTCGTCCCTCGTCCATCTGTGTGTCTCTGTGTTCTGTCTCTCTCTCGCCCTCTCGGTTCCCGTGCTCCCTCTGTGCGCTTTCCCGCGTCTCGACTCTCTGGGCAAGCAGGCCGGCCCCCTTTTCGGCTCCCGTGCGTTTTCCCTCCAAAAAACTTAGGTTTTTCAGCCTTTTCCCAGGGAGGCAGGCGTGGCTTGCTTGCTTGCTTGCTTGCTTGCTTGCTTGTGTGTGTGTCCGTCCCCGTCCCTGCAGGCGGGCCCCTTTCGACAGCTGGGCGTTTTCCCTCCCAAAAACTTAGTATATCCACCTTTTCTTTCTTTTTTTTCGGCAGGCAGGCAGGCAGGCGTGTGTGCGCGCGCGCGCGCGTCCCCGTCCCTCCCTCCCGAGAGAGAGCTGCCCCTTGCCTCTGCCCGCAGGTGCTGGCGCTCGGCTTTCGCTTGCAGCCGGTTGGGCGCAGCTGCTGCCGGTGGGAGGGGCCTAAGCTAAGGAGGCCGGGCGGCTGGCGCCCCCTGCGGCTGCGGTCGTTGTCGGGCCGTTGACAGAAGATCAAAGAGCAGGGCCCCCGCCCGGGACTGGCAGGAAGGCAGGCGGGCAGGCAAGAGAGAGGGGGAGCAGAGTCCCGCGGCAGGCCTCTGGCTGCAGGGAGGCCGGCGGCTGCGCGGGTCCCGGGCTCCAGAGGAGTCGGCCTGCGCCACTGTGCGCCAGCGGAACGCCCGCGCGTCGGTCCGCGCCTTTGTGGGCATCGCTTCTCGGCCTTTTGGCTAAGATCAAGTGTAGTATCTGTTCTTATCAGTTTAATATCTGATACGTCCCCCATCGGGGGACCACATATTAAACGGATTTTTGGAACAGGGAGCTGGATCAGGAGCTTGCTCCGTCCTCTCCACGCATCGGCCCGGTATTGCAGCGCCTCCGGGAGCGGTGCACCACCTTCTCTCAGCGGTGAAAAGACAGACGTAGGTAGGTAGCTAGCTAGCTAGCTAGCTAGCGAGCGAGCGAGCGAGCGAGCGAGCGAGCAAGCAAGCGGAGTGGACTGGAGCTCCTTCTTCTCGGGTCTCGTCCCTCGTCCCTCGTCCATCTGTGTGTCTCTGTGTTCTGTCTCTCTCTCGCCCTCTCGGTTCCCGTGCTCCCTCTGTGCGCTTTCCCGCGTCTCGACTCTCTGGGCAAGCAGGCCGGCCCCCTTTTCGGCTCCCGTGCGTTTTCCCTCCAAAAAACTTAGGTTTTTCAGCCTTTTCCCAGGGAGGCAGGCGTGGCTTGCTTGCTTGCTTGCTTGCTTGCTTGCTTGTGTGTGTGTCCGTCCCCGTCCCTGCAGGCGGGCCCCTTTCGACAGCTGGGCGTTTTCCCTCCCAAAAACTTAGTATATCCACCTTTTCTTTCTTTTTTTTCGGCAGGCAGGCAGGCAGGCGTGTGTGCGCGCGCGCGCGCGTCCCCGTCCCTCCCTCCCGAGAGAGAGCTGCCCCTTGCCTCTGCCCGCAGGTGCTGGCGCTCGGCTTTCGCTTGCAGCCGGTTGGGCGCAGCTGCTGCCGGTGGGAGGGGCCTAAGCTAAGGAGGCCGGGCGGCTGGCGCCCCCTGCGGCTGCGGTCGTTGTCGGGCCGTTGACAGAAGATCAAAGAGCAGGGCCCCCGCCCGGGACTGGCAGGAAGGCAGGCGGGCAGGCAAGAGAGAGGGGGAGCAGAGTCCCGCGGCAGGCCTCTGGCTGCAGGGAGGCCGGCGGCTGCGCGGGTCCCGGGCTCCAGAGGAGTCGGCCTGCGCCACTGTGCGCCAGCGGAACGCCCGCGCGTCGGTCCGCGCCTTTGTGGGCATCGCTTCTCGGCCTTTTGGCTAAGATCAAGTGTAGTATCTGTTCTTATCAGTTTAATATCTGATACGTCCCCCATCGGGGGACCACATATTAAACGGATTTTTGGAACAGGGAGCTGGATCAGGAGCTTGCTCCGTCCTCTCCACGCATCGGCCCGGTATTGCAGCGCCTCCGGGAGCGGTGCACCACCTTCTCTCAGCGGTGAAAAGACAGACGTAGGTAGGTAGCTAGCTAGCTAGCTAGCGAGCGAGCGAGCGAGCGAGCGAGCGAGCGAGCAAGCAAGCGGAGTGGACTGGAGCTCCTTCTTCTCGGGTCTCGTCCCTCGTCCCTCGTCCATCTGTGTGTCTCTGTGTTCTGTCTCTCTCTCGCCCTCTCGGTTCCCGTGCTCCCTCTGTGCGCTTTCCCGCGTCTCGACTCTCTGGGCAAGCAGGCCGGCCCCCTTTTCGGCTCCCGTGCGTTTTCCCTCCAAAAAACTTAGGTTTTTCAGCCTTTTCCCAGGGAGGCAGGCGTGGCTTGCTTGCTTGCTTGCTTGCTTGCTTGCTTGTGTGTGTGTCCGTCCCCGTCCCTGCAGGCGGGCCCCTTTCGACAGCTGGGCGTTTTCCCTCCCAAAAACTTAGTATATCCACCTTTTCTTTCTTTTTTTTCGGCAGGCAGGCAGGCAGGCGTGTGTGCGCGCGCGCGCGCGTCCCCGTCCCTCCCTCCCGAGAGAGAGCTGCCCCTTGCCTCTGCCCGCAGGTGCTGGCGCTCGGCTTTCGCTTGCAGCCGGTTGGGCGCAGCTGCTGCCGGTGGGAGGGGCCTAAGCTAAGGAGGCCGGGCGGCTGGCGCCCCCTGCGGCTGCGGTCGTTGTCGGGCCGTTGACAGAAGATCAAAGAGCAGGGCCCCCGCCCGGGACTGGCAGGAAGGCAGGCGGGCAGGCAAGAGAGAGGGGGAGCAGAGTCCCGCGGCAGGCCTCTGGCTGCAGGGAGGCCGGCGGCTGCGCGGGTCCCGGGCTCCAGAGGAGTCGGCCTGCGCCACTGTGCGCCAGCGGAACGCCCGCGCGTCGGTCCGCGCCTTTGTGGGCATCGCTTCTCGGCCTTTTGGCTAAGATCAAGTGTAGTATCTGTTCTTATCAGTTTAATATCTGATACGTCCCCCATCGGGGGACCACATATTAAACGGATTTTTGGAACAGGGAGCTGGATCAGGAGCTTGCTCCGTCCTCTCCACGCATCGGCCCGGTATTGCAGCGCCTCCGGGAGCGGTGCACCACCTTCTCTCAGCGGTGAAAAGACAGACGTAGGTAGGTAGCTAGCTAGCTAGCTAGCTAGCGAGCGAGCGAGCGAGCGAGCGAGCGAGCAAGCAAGCGGAGTGGACTGGAGCTCCTTCTTCTCGGGTCTCGTCCCTCGTCCCTCGTCCATCTGTGTGTCTCTGTGTTCTGTCTCTCTCTCGCCCTCTCGGTTCCCGTGCTCCCTCTGTGCGCTTTCCCGCGTCTCGACTCTCTGGGCAAGCAGGCCGGCCCCCTTTTCGGCTCCCGTGCGTTTTCCCTCCAAAAAACTTAGGTTTTTCAGCCTTTTCCCAGGGAGGCAGGCGTGGCTTGCTTGCTTGCTTGCTTGCTTGCTTGCTTGTGTGTGTGTCCGTCCCCGTCCCTGCAGGCGGGCCCCTTTCGACAGCTGGGCGTTTTCCCTCCCAAAAACTTAGTATATCCACCTTTTCTTTCTTTTTTTTCGGCAGGCAGGCAGGCAGGCGTGTGTGCGCGCGCGCGCGCGTCCCCGTCCCTCCCTCCCGAGAGAGAGCTGCCCCTTGCCTCTGCCCGCAGGTGCTGGCGCTCGGCTTTCGCTTGCAGCCGGTTGGGCGCAGCTGCTGCCGGTGGGAGGGGCCTAAGCTAAGGAGGCCGGGCGGCTGGCGCCCCCTGCGGCTGCGGTCGTTGTCGGGCCGTTGACAGAAGATCAAAGAGCAGGGCCCCCGCCCGGGACTGGCAGGAAGGCAGGCGGGCAGGCAAGAGAGAGGGGGAGCAGAGTCCCGCGGCAGGCCTCTGGCTGCAGGGAGGCCGGCGGCTGCGCGGGTCCCGGGCTCCAGAGGAGTCGGCCTGCGCCACTGTGCGCCAGCGGAACGCCCGCGCGTCGGTCCGCGCCTTTGTGGGCATCGCTTCTCGGCCTTTTGGCTAAGATCAAGTGTAGTATCTGTTCTTATCAGTTTAATATCTGATACGTCCCCCATCGGGGGACCACATATTAAACGGATTTTTGGAACAGGGAGCTGGATCAGGAGCTTGCTCCGTCCTCTCCACGCATCGGCCCGGTATTGCAGCGCCTCCGGGAGCGGTGCACCACCTTCTCTCAGCGGTGAAAAGACAGACGTAGGTAGGTAGCTAGCTAGCTAGCTAGCGAGCGAGCGAGCGAGCGAGCGAGCGAGCGAGCAAGCAAGCGGAGTGGACTGGAGCTCCTTCTTCTCGGGTCTCGTCCCTCGTCCCTCGTCCATCTGTGTGTCTCTGTGTTCTGTCTCTCTCTCGCCCTCTCGGTTCCCGTGCTCCCTCTGTGCGCTTTCCCGCGTCTCGACTCTCTGGGCAAGCAGGCCGGCCCCCTTTTCGGCTCCCGTGCGTTTTCCCTCCAAAAAACTTAGGTTTTTCAGCCTTTTCCCAGGGAGGCAGGCGTGGCTTGCTTGCTTGCTTGCTTGCTTGCTTGCTTGTGTGTGTGTCCGTCCCCGTCCCTGCAGGCGGGCCCCTTTCGACAGCTGGGCGTTTTCCCTCCCAAAAACTTAGTATATCCACCTTTTCTTTCTTTTTTTTCGGCAGGCAGGCAGGCAGGCGTGTGTGCGCGCGCGCGCGCGTCCCCGTCCCTCCCTCCCGAGAGAGAGCTGCCCCTTGCCTCTGCCCGCAGGTGCTGGCGCTCGGCTTTCGCTTGCAGCCGGTTGGGCGCAGCTGCTGCCGGTGGGAGGGGCCTAAGCTAAGGAGGCCGGGCGGCTGGCGCCCCCTGCGGCTGCGGTCGTTGTCGGGCCGTTGACAGAAGATCAAAGAGCAGGGCCCCCGCCCGGGACTGGCAGGAAGGCAGGCGGGCAGGCAAGAGAGAGGGGGAGCAGAGTCCCGCGGCAGGCCTCTGGCTGCAGGGAGGCCGGCGGCTGCGCGGGTCCCGGGCTCCAGAGGAGTCGGCCTGCGCCACTGTGCGCCAGCGGAACGCCCGCGCGTCGGTCCGCGCCTTTGTGGGCATCGCTTCTCGGCCTTTTGGCTAAGATCAAGTGTAGTATCTGTTCTTATCAGTTTAATATCTGATACGTCCCCCATCGGGGGACCACATATTAAACGGATTTTTGGAACAGGGAGCTGGATCAGGAGCTTGCTCCGTCCTCTCCACGCATCGGCCCGGTATTGCAGCGCCTCCGGGAGCGGTGCACCACCTTCTCTCAGCGGTGAAAAGACAGACGTAGGTAGGTAGCTAGCTAGCTAGCTAGCTAGCGAGCGAGCGAGCGAGCGAGCGAGCGAGCAAGCAAGCGGAGTGGACTGGAGCTCCTTCTTCTCGGGTCTCGTCCCTCGTCCCTCGTCCATCTGTGTGTCTCTGTGTTCTGTCTCTCTCTCGCCCTCTCGGTTCCCGTGCTCCCTCTGTGCGCTTTCCCGCGTCTCGACTCTCTGGGCAAGCAGGCCGGCCCCCTTTTCGGCTCCCGTGCGTTTTCCCTCCAAAAAACTTAGGTTTTTCAGCCTTTTCCCAGGGAGGCAGGCGTGGCTTGCTTGCTTGCTTGCTTGCTTGCTTGCTTGTGTGTGTGTCCGTCCCCGTCCCTGCAGGCGGGCCCCTTTCGACAGCTGGGCGTTTTCCCTCCCAAAAACTTAGTATAT
Organism: Lepisosteus platostomus; assembly: GCF_059453375.1. Classification (NCBI taxonomy): domain Eukaryota; kingdom Metazoa; phylum Chordata; class Actinopteri; order Semionotiformes; family Lepisosteidae; genus Lepisosteus; species Lepisosteus platostomus. Next base: position 13,270 of record NC_142625.1, read on the forward strand.
CCACCTTTTCTTTCTTTTTTTTCGGCAGGCAGGCAGGCAGGCGTGTGTGCGCGCGCGCGCGCGTCCCCGTCCCTCCCTCCCGAGAGAGAGCTGCCCCTTGCCTCTGCCCGCAGGTGCTGGCGCTCGGCTTTCGCTTGCAGCCGGTTGGGCGCAGCTGCTGCCGGTGGGAGGGGCCTAAGCTAAGGAGGCCGGGCGGCTGGCGCCCCCTGCGGCTGCGGTCGTTGTCGGGCCGTTGACAGAAGATCAAAGAGCAGGGCCCCCGCCCGGGACTGGCAGGAAGGCAGGCGGGCAGGCAAGAGAGAGGGGGAGCAGAGTCCCGCGGCAGGCCTCTGGCTGCAGGGAGGCCGGCGGCTGCGCGGGTCCCGGGCTCCAGAGGAGTCGGCCTGCGCCACTGTGCGCCAGCGGAACGCCCGCGCGTCGGTCCGCGCCTTTGTGGGCATCGCTTCTCGGCCTTTTGGCTAAGATCAAGTGTAGTATCTGTTCTTATCAGTTTAATATCTGATACGTCCCCCATCGGGGGACCACATATTAAACGGATTTTTGGAACAGGGAGCTGGATCAGGAGCTTGCTCCGTCCTCTCCACGCATCGGCCCGGTATTGCAGCGCCTCCGGGAGCGGTGCACCACCTTCTCTCAGCGGTGAAAAGACAGACGTAGGTAGGTAGCTAGCTAGCTAGCTAGCTAGCGAGCGAGCGAGCGAGCGAGCGAGCGAGCAAGCAAGCGGAGTGGACTGGAGCTCCTTCTTCTCGGGTCTCGTCCCTCGTCCCTCGTCCATCTGTGTGTCTCTGTGTTCTGTCTCTCTCTCGCCCTCTCGGTTCCCGTGCTCCCTCTGTGCGCTTTCCCGCGTCTCGACTCTCTGGGCAAGCAGGCCGGCCCCCTTTTCGGCTCCCGTGCGTTTTCCCTCCAAAAAACTTAGGTTTTTCAGCCTTTTCCCAGGGAGGCAGGCGTGGCTTGCTTGCTTGCTTGCTTGCTTGCTTGCTTGTGTGTGTGTCCGTCCCCGTCCCTGCAGGCGGGCCCCTTTCGACAGCTGGGCGTTTTCCCTCCCAAAAACTTAGTATATCCACCTTTTCTTTCTTTTTTTTCGGCAGGCAGGCAGGCAGGCGTGTGTGCGCGCGCGCGCGCGTCCCCGTCCCTCCCTCCCGAGAGAGAGCTGCCCCTTGCCTCTGCCCGCAGGTGCTGGCGCTCGGCTTTCGCTTGCAGCCGGTTGGGCGCAGCTGCTGCCGGTGGGAGGGGCCTAAGCTAAGGAGGCCGGGCGGCTGGCGCCCCCTGCGGCTGCGGTCGTTGTCGGGCCGTTGACAGAAGATCAAAGAGCAGGGCCCCCGCCCGGGACTGGCAGGAAGGCAGGCGGGCAGGCAAGAGAGAGGGGGAGCAGAGTCCCGCGGCAGGCCTCTGGCTGCAGGGAGGCCGGCGGCTGCGCGGGTCCCGGGCTCCAGAGGAGTCGGCCTGCGCCACTGTGCGCCAGCGGAACGCCCGCGCGTCGGTCCGCGCCTTTGTGGGCATCGCTTCTCGGCCTTTTGGCTAAGATCAAGTGTAGTATCTGTTCTTATCAGTTTAATATCTGATACGTCCCCCATCGGGGGACCACATATTAAACGGATTTTTGGAACAGGGAGCTGGATCAGGAGCTTGCTCCGTCCTCTCCACGCATCGGCCCGGTATTGCAGCGCCTCCGGGAGCGGTGCACCACCTTCTCTCAGCGGTGAAAAGACAGACGTAGGTAGGTAGCTAGCTAGCTAGCTAGCTAGCGAGCGAGCGAGCGAGCGAGCGAGCGAGCAAGCAAGCGGAGTGGACTGGAGCTCCTTCTTCTCGGGTCTCGTCCCTCGTCCCTCGTCCATCTGTGTGTCTCTGTGTTCTGTCTCTCTCTCGCCCTCTCGGTTCCCGTGCTCCCTCTGTGCGCTTTCCCGCGTCTCGACTCTCTGGGCAAGCAGGCCGGCCCCCTTTTCGGCTCCCGTGCGTTTTCCCTCCAAAAAACTTAGGTTTTTCAGCCTTTTCCCAGGGAGGCAGGCGTGGCTTGCTTGCTTGCTTGCTTGCTTGCTTGCTTGTGTGTGTGTCCGTCCCCGTCCCTGCAGGCGGGCCCCTTTCGACAGCTGGGCGTTTTCCCTCCCAAAAACTTAGTATATCCACCTTTTCTTTCTTTTTTTTCGGCAGGCAGGCAGGCAGGCGTGTGTGCGCGCGCGCGCGCGTCCCCGTCCCTCCCTCCCGAGAGAGAGCTGCCCCTTGCCTCTGCCCGCAGGTGCTGGCGCTCGGCTTTCGCTTGCAGCCGGTTGGGCGCAGCTGCTGCCGGTGGGAGGGGCCTAAGCTAAGGAGGCCGGGCGGCTGGCGCCCCCTGCGGCTGCGGTCGTTGTCGGGCCGTTGACAGAAGATCAAAGAGCAGGGCCCCCGCCCGGGACTGGCAGGAAGGCAGGCGGGCAGGCAAGAGAGAGGGGGAGCAGAGTCCCGCGGCAGGCCTCTGGCTGCAGGGAGGCCGGCGGCTGCGCGGGTCCCGGGCTCCAGAGGAGTCGGCCTGCGCCACTGTGCGCCAGCGGAACGCCCGCGCGTCGGTCCGCGCCTTTGTGGGCATCGCTTCTCGGCCTTTTGGCTAAGATCAAGTGTAGTATCTGTTCTTATCAGTTTAATATCTGATACGTCCCCCATCGGGGGACCACATATTAAACGGATTTTTGGAACAGGGAGCTGGATCAGGAGCTTGCTCCGTCCTCTCCACGCATCGGCCCGGTATTGCAGCGCCTCCGGGAGCGGTGCACCACCTTCTCTCAGCGGTGAAAAGACAGACGTAGGTAGGTAGCTAGCTAGCTAGCTAGCTAGCGAGCGAGCGAGCGAGCGAGCGAGCGAGCAAGCAAGCGGAGTGGACTGGAGCTCCTTCTTCTCGGGTCTCGTCCCTCGTCCCTCGTCCATCTGTGTGTCTCTGTGTTCTGTCTCTCTCTCGCCCTCTCGGTTCCCGTGCTCCCTCTGTGCGCTTTCCCGCGTCTCGACTCTCTGGGCAAGCAGGCCGGCCCCCTTTTCGGCTCCCGTGCGTTTTCCCTCCAAAAAACTTAGGTTTTTCAGCCTTTTCCCAGGGAGGCAGGCGTGGCTTGCTTGCTTGCTTGCTTGCTTGCTTGCTTGTGTGTGTGTCCGTCCCCGTCCCTGCAGGCGGGCCCCTTTCGACAGCTGGGCGTTTTCCCTCCCAAAAACTTAGTATATCCACCTTTTCTTTCTTTTTTTTCGGCAGGCAGGCAGGCAGGCGTGTGTGCGCGCGCGCGCGCGTCCCCGTCCCTCCCTCCCGAGAGAGAGCTGCCCCTTGCCTCTGCCCGCAGGTGCTGGCGCTCGGCTTTCGCTTGCAGCCGGTTGGGCGCAGCTGCTGCCGGTGGGAGGGGCCTAAGCTAAGGAGGCCGGGCGGCTGGCGCCCCCTGCGGCTGCGGTCGTTGTCGGGCCGTTGACAGAAGATCAAAGAGCAGGGCCCCCGCCCGGGACTGGCAGGAAGGCAGGCGGGCAGGCAAGAGAGAGGGGGAGCAGAGTCCCGCGGCAGGCCTCTGGCTGCAGGGAGGCCGGCGGCTGCGCGGGTCCCGGGCTCCAGAGGAGTCGGCCTGCGCCACTGTGCGCCAGCGGAACGCCCGCGCGTCGGTCCGCGCCTTTGTGGGCATCGCTTCTCGGCCTTTTGGCTAAGATCAAGTGTAGTATCTGTTCTTATCAGTTTAATATCTGATACGTCCCCCATCGGGGGACCACATATTAAACGGATTTTTGGAACAGGGAGCTGGATCAGGAGCTTGCTCCGTCCTCTCCACGCATCGGCCCGGTATTGCAGCGCCTCCGGGAGCGGTGCACCACCTTCTCTCAGCGGTGAAAAGACAGACGTAGGTAGGTAGCTAGCTAGCTAGCTAGCTAGCGAGCGAGCGAGCGAGCGAGCGAGCGAGCAAGCAAGCGGAGTGGACTGGAGCTCCTTCTTCTCGGGTCTCGTCCCTCGTCCCTCGTCCATCTGTGTGTCTCTGTGTTCTGTCTCTCTCTCGCCCTCTCGGTTCCCGTGCTCCCTCTGTGCGCTTTCCCGCGTCTCGACTCTCTGGGCAAGCAGGCCGGCCCCCTTTTCGGCTCCCGTGCGTTTTCCCTCCAAAAAACTTAGGTTTTTCAGCCTTTTCCCAGGGAGGCAGGCGTGGCTTGCTTGCTTGCTTGCTTGCTTGCTTGCTTGTGTGTGTGTCCGTCCCCGTCCCTGCAGGCGGGCCCCTTTCGACAGCTGGGCGTTTTCCCTCCCAAAAACTTAGTATATCCACCTTTTCTTTCTTTTTTTTCGGCAGGCAGGCAGGCAGGCGTGTGTGCGCGCGCGCGCGCGTCCCCGTCCCTCCCTCCCGAGAGAGAGCTGCCCCTTGCCTCTGCCCGCAGGTGCTGGCGCTCGGCTTTCGCTTGCAGCCGGTTGGGCGCAGCTGCTGCCGGTGGGAGGGGCCTAAGCTAAGGAGGCCGGGCGGCTGGCGCCCCCTGCGGCTGCGGTCGTTGTCGGGCCGTTGACAGAAGATCAAAGAGCAGGGCCCCCGCCCGGGACTGGCAGGAAGGCAGGCGGGCAGGCAAGAGAGAGGGGGAGCAGAGTCCCGCGGCAGGCCTCTGGCTGCAGGGAGGCCGGCGGCTGCGCGGGTCCCGGGCTCCAGAGGAGTCGGCCTGCGCCACTGTGCGCCAGCGGAACGCCCGCGCGTCGGTCCGCGCCTTTGTGGGCATCGCTTCTCGGCCTTTTGGCTAAGATCAAGTGTAGTATCTGTTCTTATCAGTTTAATATCTGATACGTCCCCCATCGGGGGACCACATATTAAACGGATTTTTGGAACAGGGAGCTGGATCAGGAGCTTGCTCCGTCCTCTCCACGCATCGGCCCGGTATTGCAGCGCCTCCGGGAGCGGTGCACCACCTTCTCTCAGCGGTGAAAAGACAGACGTAGGTAGGTAGCTAGCTAGCTAGCTAGCTAGCGAGCGAGCGAGCGAGCGAGCGAGCGAGCAAGCAAGCGGAGTGGACTGGAGCTCCTTCTTCTCGGGTCTCGTCCCTCGTCCCTCGTCCATCTGTGTGTCTCTGTGTTCTGTCTCTCTCTCGCCCTCTCGGTTCCCGTGCTCCCTCTGTGCGCTTTCCCGCGTCTCGACTCTCTGGGCAAGCAGGCCGGCCCCCTTTTCGGCTCCCGTGCGTTTTCCCTCCAAAAAACTTAGGTTTTTCAGCCTTTTCCCAGGGAGGCAGGCGTGGCTTGCTTGCTTGCTTGCTTGCTTGCTTGCTTGTGTGTGTGTCCGTCCCCGTCCCTGCAGGCGGGCCCCTTTCGACAGCTGGGCGTTTTCCCTCCCAAAAACTTAGTATATCCACCTTTTCTTTCTTTTTTTTCGGCAGGCAGGCAGGCAGGCGTGTGTGCGCGCGCGCGCGCGTCCCCGTCCCTCCCTCCCGAGAGAGAGCTGCCCCTTGCCTCTGCCCGCAGGTGCTGGCGCTCGGCTTTCGCTTGCAGCCGGTTGGGCGCAGCTGCTGCCGGTGGGAGGGGCCTAAGCTAAGGAGGCCGGGCGGCTGGCGCCCCCTGCGGCTGCGGTCGTTGTCGGGCCGTTGACAGAAGATCAAAGAGCAGGGCCCCCGCCCGGGACTGGCAGGAAGGCAGGCGGGCAGGCAAGAGAGAGGGGGAGCAGAGTCCCGCGGCAGGCCTCTGGCTGCAGGGAGGCCGGCGGCTGCGCGGGTCCCGGGCTCCAGAGGAGTCGGCCTGCGCCACTGTGCGCCAGCGGAACGCCCGCGCGTCGGTCCGCGCCTTTGTGGGCATCGCTTCTCGGCCTTTTGGCTAAGATCAAGTGTAGTATCTGTTCTTATCAGTTTAATATCTGATACGTCCCCCATCGGGGGACCACATATTAAACGGATTTTTGGAACAGGGAGCTGGATCAGGAGCTTGCTCCGTCCTCTCCACGCATCGGCCCGGTATTGCAGCGCCTCCGGGAGCGGTGCACCACCTTCTCTCAGCGGTGAAAAGACAGACGTAGGTAGGTAGCTAGCTAGCTAGCTAGCTAGCGAGCGAGCGAGCGAGCGAGCGAGCAAGCAAGCGGAGTGGACTGGAGCTCCTTCTTCTCGGGTCTCGTCCCTCGTCCCTCGTCCATCTGTGTGTCTCTGTGTTCTGTCTCTCTCTCGCCCTCTCGGTTCCCGTGCTCCCTCTGTGCGCTTTCCCGCGTCTCGACTCTCTGGGCAAGCAGGCCGGCCCCCTTTTCGGCTCCCGTGCGTTTTCCCTCCAAAAAACTTAGGTTTTTCAGCCTTTTCCCAGGGAGGCAGGCGTGGCTTGCTTGCTTGCTTGCTTGCTTGCTTGCTTGTGTGTGTGTCCGTCCCCGTCCCTGCAGGCGGGCCCCTTTCGACAGCTGGGCGTTTTCCCTCCCAAAAACTTAGTATATCCACCTTTTCTTTCTTTTTTTTCGGCAGGCAGGCAGGCAGGCGTGTGTGCGCGCGCGCGCGCGTCCCCGTCCCTCCCTCCCGAGAGAGAGCTGCCCCTTGCCTCTGCCCGCAGGTGCTGGCGCTCGGCTTTCGCTTGCAGCCGGTTGGGCGCAGCTGCTGCCGGTGGGAGGGGCCTAAGCTAAGGAGGCCGGGCGGCTGGCGCCCCCTGCGGCTGCGGTCGTTGTCGGGCCGTTGACAGAAGATCAAAGAGCAGGGCCCCCGCCCGGGACTGGCAGGAAGGCAGGCGGGCAGGCAAGAGAGAGGGGGAGCAGAGTCCCGCGGCAGGCCTCTGGCTGCAGGGAGGCCGGCGGCTGCGCGGGTCCCGGGCTCCAGAGGAGTCGGCCTGCGCCACTGTGCGCCAGCGGAACGCCCGCGCGTCGGTCCGCGCCTTTGTGGGCATCGCTTCTCGGCCTTTTGGCTAAGATCAAGTGTAGTATCTGTTCTTATCAGTTTAATATCTGATACGTCCCCCATCGGGGGACCACATATTAAACGGATTTTTGGAACAGGGAGCTGGATCAGGAGCTTGCTCCGTCCTCTCCACGCATCGGCCCGGTATTGCAGCGCCTCCGGGAGCGGTGCACCACCTTCTCTCAGCGGTGAAAAGACAGACGTAGGTAGGTAGCTAGCTAGCTAGCTAGCTAGCGAGCGAGCGAGCGAGCGAGCGAGCGAGCAAGCAAGCGGAGTGGACTGGAGCTCCTTCTTCTCGGGTCTCGTCCCTCGTCCCTCGTCCATCTGTGTGTCTCTGTGTTCTGTCTCTCTCTCGCCCTCTCGGTTCCCGTGCTCCCTCTGTGCGCTTTCCCGCGTCTCGACTCTCTGGGCAAGCAGGCCGGCCCCCTTTTCGGCTCCCGTGCGTTTTCCCTCCAAAAAACTTAGGTTTTTCAGCCTTTTCCCAGGGAGGCAGGCGTGGCTTGCTTGCTTGCTTGCTTGCTTGCTTGCTTGTGTGTGTGTCCGTCCCCGTCCCTGCAGGCGGGCCCCTTTCGACAGCTGGGCGTTTTCCCTCCCAAAAACTTAGTATATCCACCTTTTCTTTCTTTTTTTTCGGCAGGCAGGCAGGCAGGCGTGTGTGCGCGCGCGCGCGCGTCCCCGTCCCTCCCTCCCGAGAGAGAGCTGCCCCTTGCCTCTGCCCGCAGGTGCTGGCGCTCGGCTTTCGCTTGCAGCCGGTTGGGCGCAGCTGCTGCCGGTGGGAGGGGCCTAAGCTAAGGAGGCCGGGCGGCTGGCGCCCCCTGCGGCTGCGGTCGTTGTCGGGCCGTTGACAGAAGATCAAAGAGCAGGGCCCCCGCCCGGGACTGGCAGGAAGGCAGGCGGGCAGGCAAGAGAGAGGGGGAGCAGAGTCCCGCGGCAGGCCTCTGGCTGCAGGGAGGCCGGCGGCTGCGCGGGTCCCGGGCTCCAGAGGAGTCGGCCTGCGCCACTGTGCGCCAGCGGAACGCCCGCGCGTCGGTCCGCGCCTTTGTGGGCATCGCTTCTCGGCCTTTTGGCTTAGATCTGATAGCACGTGGCATGCCCGCGGCTAGAGGACTAAGTCAGGGGAAGAGAAGACGACGGCGGGGAAGAAGACGACGGCGGTGACGGCGGTGACGGCGAGGAAGGAGAAGGAGAGCCAGCCGGGAGACGGAGGAGAACCTTACCGGAGGAGGAAGGAGGCCGAGGGTCCACAAGCTACCACGGGTAGTCGCTCTGGGTTGAGCCCAGAGGGCGAAGTGGGGCTTCCGGATGGCGGCGGCAGCAGAGACGGCGGCGGCGGGTGAGTGGACCCGCGACTCGGCGGTTGGGCACCCTCTGTCCCGAGAGGGGCAGATGCGGCGCACAGTGCGCTTCGTGGTGAAGACCAAGGAAGAAAAGGAGAATTGGAAGAACAGGGACAAGTTCGAACAGGATGTATTGTTTCGCGCTCTGGGAGTTCAGGTGAAGGACATTACCAGTTTGCAGGACTTTGTGAACAAGGGAATATTTGATTTAACCATGGAGTCGGATAAGCTGTGTGAGGCCGTGTGGCGTAAGGCCCAATTTGGCAAAGACTATGTTCCACTGAAGAATTTTCTGATAGAACCGCTCTTTGCAAGGGAACTGCGGACTCTCACCGTACATGTGTTTAATACACTGCTACCAGAGAGAGACGTTGCGATGTTTCTATCAAGATTTGTAGACATTCAGGGGGCAGGAGTTAAAGTGATAGATCGGGTGGGAGTCTGGACCGGGAAGAGGAGGTATATGGTCAGGCTCAGACCGAAGCCATCGGGGGACGAGGGAGTCTTACACCCTCCTGCCTTCTTTAGAATTGGTTCAAACAGGGGTTACCTATTCTACCCTGGCCAGCCACTGACCTGTAAAAAGTGTTTGCAGTTGGGACATATTGCAGCGAACTGTCCGGGGGGACTCTGCAGGAGGTGTGGTATGGCAGGTCACGAGGCTAAAAACTGTGAACAAGTCATGACCTGCGATTTGTGTGGGTCTGCTGGACATATGTATCGTTCATGTCCCAGGAAACGAAAAAGTTTTGCGGACATTGTGAAGGTTCCCGTTGAGGACCCGAGGCTGGACTTACCGGGCCCATCGGGCGGACCAGTAATCTTCCGGGGGTCTCAGGGGAAACCTGAGGAGGGAGGCAAGGGAGGTCGGGGGCAAAATGTTGAGAAGGCGGGTGGAGAGGTTTCGGAGCCTGTAAAATCCAGATCTTGGGCAGATATGGTCCCTGAGGAGAGGCCAGAGTCTCCTAGCTGGTCTCCAGTCTTGAGCAGGTCTGCTAAAAGGAAGGGAGAGAGAAGGTCAAAGGGTCCTGATTTGCGCCGGGCCCGAATTAGCACTCAAAATCGGTTTCAGGCACTGCCTATAGAGACTCCAGGCAGTGACTCTGATGGAGTAGAGGAGAAGGGTAGTGAGGAGATGGTTTTAAGATCAGACAAAACCCCGGTATTAGCAGTAGAAAGAGAGGGTGGTGAGGGGGGGGTGGTTAGGAGACCATGTAAGAAGGCCTCAGGAAGAGTTAGAGTGCAAAAGAAGGGCCCAGAGGAAAGCCTAGAGGCGGAAAGTGGTGATCCTATTGCTGCTATGGCCACCCCTGCAGAAATGGAGGAGGTGGTGGTCAGCGAAGAACCCATCCCGCCTGGGCAAGGTGACCCAAACGTAAGTAGTGAGGGGAGCGAAGCAGAACCAGGAGGCAAGGCGGAGACGGAGAAATCCGGTCACTCACAGGAATCCGAGGATCCAGAGTGTGAGATGTCTTCCTCGGGAGAGGAGAGCTCGCAGAACTCCGGGGAGGAGGAGAGTGATCCGGCATCTGGGGAATCAGGGTATCCAGTGGTTAGCCGGGCAGGTGAGGTGGAAGTACAAGCTCTCCACGACCCGCCATGAATTGTTTAATTTGTACGGTTAATGTCAGGGGATTGAGGAGCCCTGTGAAGCGGGCGGGCGTCTTCGATGATCTCGGAAGGCGCCGGTTCGGCTTTTGTTTTCTCCAGGAGGTCCATTTAGGATCGCAGGGGGACATTAGAGCTTTTAAGAAAGAGTGGCAAATAGGACAGTCTTGGTGGAGTATTGGGGGCGTGCACTCTTCAGGGGTGGGGATTTTGTGTGGTTTGTCGAATTTTGTGTGTAATGATGTCCTTTCGGTTGTTCCGGGGCGGTTATTGGTTGTTGATGGGGTGTGGGATGGCTTAAAGGTACGCCTGATTGCGGTATATGGGCCGGCGGAAAGACGCCTACAGGCGGATTTTGTTAAGTCAATCGAGCCACTCCTTTACACAAATAGAACGGTGATTATGGGCGGAGATTTTAATATAGATATCGGCGACACAAATAGGGCAGGGGCACGTGTCTTGAGGGAGCTGGTAGCAAACTTTAAGTTGCAGGATGGCTTTGGCATTCCTGGCCCGACCTCTAAAAACTACACCTGGAGCAACGGCAGGGACAGTTTTAGAAGACTGGATTATATCTTCACCACCATGCGAGGGTCATCACGGGCTGGACAGGTAACTCCAGTGTGGTTTTCTGATCACATGCTGCTGTCTGTCTATATGACCTCTGACAACTCCGGGCCTAGATCAGGCTTCTGGAGATTAAACATCAAGGTATTGTCGGAGGTCGAGTATCGAAGTCAGATAACGACGGTATTGGAGACTTTCGATAACAGTAGATGGAAATTTACATCTGCAGTAAACTGGTGGGAGGCGTGTAAGAGGGCAGTGCGTAGGGCATCTATTAGATTTTGCCGTGTCAGGAAAAAGCAGGAAAAGGAAGAAATAGACCAGCTGCAATGTGAACTGCAGAATCTGTATGAAGCATTTAATCAAGGTAAGGCATTTGATGCACAGAAGGCTGCAGAGCTTAGACATAAAATGAAAGAATGGTGGACAACAAGAGCTAGGGATTTTCTTTTTAGGATTAAAGGTAACCTAATAGAAAATAACGAGAAGTGCTCGGCTCTTTTCTTTAGTTCGGTGCGAGCTAGGCAAGCACGGACATTGATCGAAGGTTTAAAACAGAAAGATGGGACTGTTACTTTTGACCCATTGGGTATGGTGAGTTGTGCGTCGAATTTTTATCAAGAGCTGTTTGTGGAAAAATCGGTGAACACTGGCGTGTGGGAAGAACTACTGTCAGGGATAGGTAAGAAGATCGTGAGCGCCGATGATTTAGATGGCGACGTGTCAGGTGAGGAGCTAAAGGAAGCAATGTCGGGGTTGCGGAAGGGCACTGCTCCGGGTATAGATGGTCTGCCTATTGATTTTTATTCAGTGTTTTGGGCTACCTTGCAGCCTATGCTTCTGGAGGTTTTTAAGGAGATCCTGATGTCAGGAGAACTTGCAGGGACTATGAAAAAGGGAATCTTAACTCTGGTTTACAAAAAAGGCCCTAAGGAAGATTTGGAAAACTGGAGGCCGATCCAACTGCTCTGCACCGATTATAAGATCTTGGCTAGGGTGCTAAGCAGGCGGCTGAGGAAGGTGATGCCCAATTTAGTCTGTAGAGAACAGACGTGTAGCGTCGAAGGTAGGAAGCTGTTTTGGAATCTTCAGCTTGTACGAGATGCCATCGAATGGGTAGAGGAGAGGGGCCTCGAGCTTATGCTAGTTAATTTGGACCAAAGTAAAGCTTTCGACAGGGTCCATCACCCCTTCCTGTGGGAGGTTCTTAAAAGATTAGGAATCAGCGAGAGTTTTATTCGATGGGTTAAGATACTATACAACAAGGTTGTCAGCAAGGTCAGTGTTAATGGAAGGTTGGGGACAGGGTTTGTGGTGAGTTGTGGTGTGAGGCAGGGGTGCCCCCTGTCCCCTTTACTTTATGTATTATACTTGGAGCCCTTCCTGCAACAGATCCGAAGCGACCCCTGGGT
>NC_142625.1:30000-130000 GCF_059453375.1 Lepisosteus platostomus
TCTCGACTCTCTGGGCAAGCAGGCCGGCCCCCTTTTCGGCTCCCGTGCGTTTTCCCTCCAAAAAACTTAGGTTTTTCAGCCTTTTCCCAGGGAGGCAGGCGTGGCTTGCTTGCTTGCTTGCTTGCTTGCTTGCTTGTGTGTGTGTCCGTCCCCGTCCCTGCAGGCGGGCCCCTTTCGACAGCTGGGCGTTTTCCCTCCCAAAAACTTAGTATATCCACCTTTTCTTTCTTTTTTTTCGGCAGGCAGGCAGGCAGGCGTGTGTGCGCGCGCGCGCGCGTCCCCGTCCCTCCCTCCCGAGAGAGAGCTGCCCCTTGCCTCTGCCCGCAGGTGCTGGCGCTCGGCTTTCGCTTGCAGCCGGTTGGGCGCAGCTGCTGCCGGTGGGAGGGGCCTAAGCTAAGGAGGCCGGGCGGCTGGCGCCCCCTGCGGCTGCGGTCGTTGTCGGGCCGTTGACAGAAGATCAAAGAGCAGGGCCCCCGCCCGGGACTGGCAGGAAGGCAGGCGGGCAGGCAAGAGAGAGGGGGAGCAGAGTCCCGCGGCAGGCCTCTGGCTGCAGGGAGGCCGGCGGCTGCGCGGGTCCCGGGCTCCAGAGGAGTCGGCCTGCGCCACTGTGCGCCAGCGGAACGCCCGCGCGTCGGTCCGCGCCTTTGTGGGCATCGCTTCTCGGCCTTTTGGCTAAGATCAAGTGTAGTATCTGTTCTTATCAGTTTAATATCTGATACGTCCCCCATCGGGGGACCACATATTAAACGGATTTTTGGAACAGGGAGCTGGATCAGGAGCTTGCTCCGTCCTCTCCACGCATCGGCCCGGTATTGCAGCGCCTCCGGGAGCGGTGCACCACCTTCTCTCAGCGGTGAAAAGACAGACGTAGGTAGGTAGCTAGCTAGCTAGCTAGCTAGCGAGCGAGCGAGCGAGCGAGCGAGCGAGCAAGCAAGCGGAGTGGACTGGAGCTCCTTCTTCTCGGGTCTCGTCCCTCGTCCCTCGTCCATCTGTGTGTCTCTGTGTTCTGTCTCTCTCTCGCCCTCTCGGTTCCCGTGCTCCCTCTGTGCGCTTTCCCGCGTCTCGACTCTCTGGGCAAGCAGGCCGGCCCCCTTTTCGGCTCCCGTGCGTTTTCCCTCCAAAAAACTTAGGTTTTTCAGCCTTTTCCCAGGGAGGCAGGCGTGGCTTGCTTGCTTGCTTGCTTGCTTGCTTGCTTGTGTGTGTGTCCGTCCCCGTCCCTGCAGGCGGGCCCCTTTCGACAGCTGGGCGTTTTCCCTCCCAAAAACTTAGTATATCCACCTTTTCTTTCTTTTTTTTCGGCAGGCAGGCAGGCAGGCGTGTGTGCGCGCGCGCGCGCGTCCCCGTCCCTCCCTCCCGAGAGAGAGCTGCCCCTTGCCTCTGCCCGCAGGTGCTGGCGCTCGGCTTTCGCTTGCAGCCGGTTGGGCGCAGCTGCTGCCGGTGGGAGGGGCCTAAGCTAAGGAGGCCGGGCGGCTGGCGCCCCCTGCGGCTGCGGTCGTTGTCGGGCCGTTGACAGAAGATCAAAGAGCAGGGCCCCCGCCCGGGACTGGCAGGAAGGCAGGCGGGCAGGCAAGAGAGAGGGGGAGCAGAGTCCCGCGGCAGGCCTCTGGCTGCAGGGAGGCCGGCGGCTGCGCGGGTCCCGGGCTCCAGAGGAGTCGGCCTGCGCCACTGTGCGCCAGCGGAACGCCCGCGCGTCGGTCCGCGCCTTTGTGGGCATCGCTTCTCGGCCTTTTGGCTAAGATCAAGTGTAGTATCTGTTCTTATCAGTTTAATATCTGATACGTCCCCCATCGGGGGACCACATATTAAACGGATTTTTGGAACAGGGAGCTGGATCAGGAGCTTGCTCCGTCCTCTCCACGCATCGGCCCGGTATTGCAGCGCCTCCGGGAGCGGTGCACCACCTTCTCTCAGCGGTGAAAAGACAGACGTAGGTAGGTAGCTAGCTAGCTAGCTAGCTAGCGAGCGAGCGAGCGAGCGAGCGAGCGAGCAAGCAAGCGGAGTGGACTGGAGCTCCTTCTTCTCGGGTCTCGTCCCTCGTCCCTCGTCCATCTGTGTGTCTCTGTGTTCTGTCTCTCTCTCGCCCTCTCGGTTCCCGTGCTCCCTCTGTGCGCTTTCCCGCGTCTCGACTCTCTGGGCAAGCAGGCCGGCCCCCTTTTCGGCTCCCGTGCGTTTTCCCTCCAAAAAACTTAGGTTTTTCAGCCTTTTCCCAGGGAGGCAGGCGTGGCTTGCTTGCTTGCTTGCTTGCTTGCTTGCTTGTGTGTGTGTCCGTCCCCGTCCCTGCAGGCGGGCCCCTTTCGACAGCTGGGCGTTTTCCCTCCCAAAAACTTAGTATATCCACCTTTTCTTTCTTTTTTTTCGGCAGGCAGGCAGGCAGGCGTGTGTGCGCGCGCGCGCGCGTCCCCGTCCCTCCCTCCCGAGAGAGAGCTGCCCCTTGCCTCTGCCCGCAGGTGCTGGCGCTCGGCTTTCGCTTGCAGCCGGTTGGGCGCAGCTGCTGCCGGTGGGAGGGGCCTAAGCTAAGGAGGCCGGGCGGCTGGCGCCCCCTGCGGCTGCGGTCGTTGTCGGGCCGTTGACAGAAGATCAAAGAGCAGGGCCCCCGCCCGGGACTGGCAGGAAGGCAGGCGGGCAGGCAAGAGAGAGGGGGAGCAGAGTCCCGCGGCAGGCCTCTGGCTGCAGGGAGGCCGGCGGCTGCGCGGGTCCCGGGCTCCAGAGGAGTCGGCCTGCGCCACTGTGCGCCAGCGGAACGCCCGCGCGTCGGTCCGCGCCTTTGTGGGCATCGCTTCTCGGCCTTTTGGCTAAGATCAAGTGTAGTATCTGTTCTTATCAGTTTAATATCTGATACGTCCCCCATCGGGGGACCACATATTAAACGGATTTTTGGAACAGGGAGCTGGATCAGGAGCTTGCTCCGTCCTCTCCACGCATCGGCCCGGTATTGCAGCGCCTCCGGGAGCGGTGCACCACCTTCTCTCAGCGGTGAAAAGACAGACGTAGGTAGGTAGCTAGCTAGCTAGCTAGCTAGCGAGCGAGCGAGCGAGCGAGCGAGCGAGCAAGCAAGCGGAGTGGACTGGAGCTCCTTCTTCTCGGGTCTCGTCCCTCGTCCCTCGTCCATCTGTGTGTCTCTGTGTTCTGTCTCTCTCTCGCCCTCTCGGTTCCCGTGCTCCCTCTGTGCGCTTTCCCGCGTCTCGACTCTCTGGGCAAGCAGGCCGGCCCCCTTTTCGGCTCCCGTGCGTTTTCCCTCCAAAAAACTTAGGTTTTTCAGCCTTTTCCCAGGGAGGCAGGCGTGGCTTGCTTGCTTGCTTGCTTGCTTGCTTGCTTGTGTGTGTGTCCGTCCCCGTCCCTGCAGGCGGGCCCCTTTCGACAGCTGGGCGTTTTCCCTCCCAAAAACTTAGTATATCCACCTTTTCTTTCTTTTTTTTCGGCAGGCAGGCAGGCAGGCGTGTGTGCGCGCGCGCGCGCGTCCCCGTCCCTCCCTCCCGAGAGAGAGCTGCCCCTTGCCTCTGCCCGCAGGTGCTGGCGCTCGGCTTTCGCTTGCAGCCGGTTGGGCGCAGCTGCTGCCGGTGGGAGGGGCCTAAGCTAAGGAGGCCGGGCGGCTGGCGCCCCCTGCGGCTGCGGTCGTTGTCGGGCCGTTGACAGAAGATCAAAGAGCAGGGCCCCCGCCCGGGACTGGCAGGAAGGCAGGCGGGCAGGCAAGAGAGAGGGGGAGCAGAGTCCCGCGGCAGGCCTCTGGCTGCAGGGAGGCCGGCGGCTGCGCGGGTCCCGGGCTCCAGAGGAGTCGGCCTGCGCCACTGTGCGCCAGCGGAACGCCCGCGCGTCGGTCCGCGCCTTTGTGGGCATCGCTTCTCGGCCTTTTGGCTAAGATCAAGTGTAGTATCTGTTCTTATCAGTTTAATATCTGATACGTCCCCCATCGGGGGACCACATATTAAACGGATTTTTGGAACAGGGAGCTGGATCAGGAGCTTGCTCCGTCCTCTCCACGCATCGGCCCGGTATTGCAGCGCCTCCGGGAGCGGTGCACCACCTTCTCTCAGCGGTGAAAAGACAGACGTAGGTAGGTAGCTAGCTAGCTAGCTAGCTAGCGAGCGAGCGAGCGAGCGAGCGAGCGAGCAAGCAAGCGGAGTGGACTGGAGCTCCTTCTTCTCGGGTCTCGTCCCTCGTCCCTCGTCCATCTGTGTGTCTCTGTGTTCTGTCTCTCTCTCGCCCTCTCGGTTCCCGTGCTCCCTCTGTGCGCTTTCCCGCGTCTCGACTCTCTGGGCAAGCAGGCCGGCCCCCTTTTCGGCTCCCGTGCGTTTTCCCTCCAAAAAACTTAGGTTTTTCAGCCTTTTCCCAGGGAGGCAGGCGTGGCTTGCTTGCTTGCTTGCTTGCTTGCTTGCTTGTGTGTGTGTCCGTCCCCGTCCCTGCAGGCGGGCCCCTTTCGACAGCTGGGCGTTTTCCCTCCCAAAAACTTAGTATATCCACCTTTTCTTTCTTTTTTTTCGGCAGGCAGGCAGGCAGGCGTGTGTGCGCGCGCGCGCGCGTCCCCGTCCCTCCCTCCCGAGAGAGAGCTGCCCCTTGCCTCTGCCCGCAGGTGCTGGCGCTCGGCTTTCGCTTGCAGCCGGTTGGGCGCAGCTGCTGCCGGTGGGAGGGGCCTAAGCTAAGGAGGCCGGGCGGCTGGCGCCCCCTGCGGCTGCGGTCGTTGTCGGGCCGTTGACAGAAGATCAAAGAGCAGGGCCCCCGCCCGGGACTGGCAGGAAGGCAGGCGGGCAGGCAAGAGAGAGGGGGAGCAGAGTCCCGCGGCAGGCCTCTGGCTGCAGGGAGGCCGGCGGCTGCGCGGGTCCCGGGCTCCAGAGGAGTCGGCCTGCGCCACTGTGCGCCAGCGGAACGCCCGCGCGTCGGTCCGCGCCTTTGTGGGCATCGCTTCTCGGCCTTTTGGCTAAGATCAAGTGTAGTATCTGTTCTTATCAGTTTAATATCTGATACGTCCCCCATCGGGGGACCACATATTAAACGGATTTTTGGAACAGGGAGCTGGATCAGGAGCTTGCTCCGTCCTCTCCACGCATCGGCCCGGTATTGCAGCGCCTCCGGGAGCGGTGCACCACCTTCTCTCAGCGGTGAAAAGACAGACGTAGGTAGGTAGCTAGCTAGCTAGCTAGCTAGCGAGCGAGCGAGCGAGCGAGCGAGCGAGCAAGCAAGCGGAGTGGACTGGAGCTCCTTCTTCTCGGGTCTCGTCCCTCGTCCCTCGTCCATCTGTGTGTCTCTGTGTTCTGTCTCTCTCTCGCCCTCTCGGTTCCCGTGCTCCCTCTGTGCGCTTTCCCGCGTCTCGACTCTCTGGGCAAGCAGGCCGGCCCCCTTTTCGGCTCCCGTGCGTTTTCCCTCCAAAAAACTTAGGTTTTTCAGCCTTTTCCCAGGGAGGCAGGCGTGGCTTGCTTGCTTGCTTGCTTGCTTGCTTGCTTGTGTGTGTGTCCGTCCCCGTCCCTGCAGGCGGGCCCCTTTCGACAGCTGGGCGTTTTCCCTCCCAAAAACTTAGTATATCCACCTTTTCTTTCTTTTTTTTCGGCAGGCAGGCAGGCAGGCGTGTGTGCGCGCGCGCGCGCGTCCCCGTCCCTCCCTCCCGAGAGAGAGCTGCCCCTTGCCTCTGCCCGCAGGTGCTGGCGCTCGGCTTTCGCTTGCAGCCGGTTGGGCGCAGCTGCTGCCGGTGGGAGGGGCCTAAGCTAAGGAGGCCGGGCGGCTGGCGCCCCCTGCGGCTGCGGTCGTTGTCGGGCCGTTGACAGAAGATCAAAGAGCAGGGCCCCCGCCCGGGACTGGCAGGAAGGCAGGCGGGCAGGCAAGAGAGAGGGGGAGCAGAGTCCCGCGGCAGGCCTCTGGCTGCAGGGAGGCCGGCGGCTGCGCGGGTCCCGGGCTCCAGAGGAGTCGGCCTGCGCCACTGTGCGCCAGCGGAACGCCCGCGCGTCGGTCCGCGCCTTTGTGGGCATCGCTTCTCGGCCTTTTGGCTAAGATCAAGTGTAGTATCTGTTCTTATCAGTTTAATATCTGATACGTCCCCCATCGGGGGACCACATATTAAACGGATTTTTGGAACAGGGAGCTGGATCAGGAGCTTGCTCCGTCCTCTCCACGCATCGGCCCGGTATTGCAGCGCCTCCGGGAGCGGTGCACCACCTTCTCTCAGCGGTGAAAAGACAGACGTAGGTAGGTAGCTAGCTAGCTAGCTAGCGAGCGAGCGAGCGAGCGAGCGAGCGAGCGAGCAAGCAAGCGGAGTGGACTGGAGCTCCTTCTTCTCGGGTCTCGTCCCTCGTCCCTCGTCCATCTGTGTGTCTCTGTGTTCTGTCTCTCTCTCGCCCTCTCGGTTCCCGTGCTCCCTCTGTGCGCTTTCCCGCGTCTCGACTCTCTGGGCAAGCAGGCCGGCCCCCTTTTCGGCTCCCGTGCGTTTTCCCTCCAAAAAACTTAGGTTTTTCAGCCTTTTCCCAGGGAGGCAGGCGTGGCTTGCTTGCTTGCTTGCTTGCTTGCTTGCTTGTGTGTGTGTCCGTCCCCGTCCCTGCAGGCGGGCCCCTTTCGACAGCTGGGCGTTTTCCCTCCCAAAAACTTAGTATATCCACCTTTTCTTTCTTTTTTTTCGGCAGGCAGGCAGGCAGGCGTGTGTGCGCGCGCGCGCGCGTCCCCGTCCCTCCCTCCCGAGAGAGAGCTGCCCCTTGCCTCTGCCCGCAGGTGCTGGCGCTCGGCTTTCGCTTGCAGCCGGTTGGGCGCAGCTGCTGCCGGTGGGAGGGGCCTAAGCTAAGGAGGCCGGGCGGCTGGCGCCCCCTGCGGCTGCGGTCGTTGTCGGGCCGTTGACAGAAGATCAAAGAGCAGGGCCCCCGCCCGGGACTGGCAGGAAGGCAGGCGGGCAGGCAAGAGAGAGGGGGAGCAGAGTCCCGCGGCAGGCCTCTGGCTGCAGGGAGGCCGGCGGCTGCGCGGGTCCCGGGCTCCAGAGGAGTCGGCCTGCGCCACTGTGCGCCAGCGGAACGCCCGCGCGTCGGTCCGCGCCTTTGTGGGCATCGCTTCTCGGCCTTTTGGCTAAGATCAAGTGTAGTATCTGTTCTTATCAGTTTAATATCTGATACGTCCCCCATCGGGGGACCACATATTAAACGGATTTTTGGAACAGGGAGCTGGATCAGGAGCTTGCTCCGTCCTCTCCACGCATCGGCCCGGTATTGCAGCGCCTCCGGGAGCGGTGCACCACCTTCTCTCAGCGGTGAAAAGACAGACGTAGGTAGGTAGCTAGCTAGCTAGCTAGCTAGCGAGCGAGCGAGCGAGCGAGCGAGCGAGCAAGCAAGCGGAGTGGACTGGAGCTCCTTCTTCTCGGGTCTCGTCCCTCGTCCCTCGTCCATCTGTGTGTCTCTGTGTTCTGTCTCTCTCTCGCCCTCTCGGTTCCCGTGCTCCCTCTGTGCGCTTTCCCGCGTCTCGACTCTCTGGGCAAGCAGGCCGGCCCCCTTTTCGGCTCCCGTGCGTTTTCCCTCCAAAAAACTTAGGTTTTTCAGCCTTTTCCCAGGGAGGCAGGCGTGGCTTGCTTGCTTGCTTGCTTGCTTGCTTGCTTGTGTGTGTGTCCGTCCCCGTCCCTGCAGGCGGGCCCCTTTCGACAGCTGGGCGTTTTCCCTCCCAAAAACTTAGTATATCCACCTTTTCTTTCTTTTTTTTCGGCAGGCAGGCAGGCAGGCGTGTGTGCGCGCGCGCGCGCGTCCCCGTCCCTCCCTCCCGAGAGAGAGCTGCCCCTTGCCTCTGCCCGCAGGTGCTGGCGCTCGGCTTTCGCTTGCAGCCGGTTGGGCGCAGCTGCTGCCGGTGGGAGGGGCCTAAGCTAAGGAGGCCGGGCGGCTGGCGCCCCCTGCGGCTGCGGTCGTTGTCGGGCCGTTGACAGAAGATCAAAGAGCAGGGCCCCCGCCCGGGACTGGCAGGAAGGCAGGCGGGCAGGCAAGAGAGAGGGGGAGCAGAGTCCCGCGGCAGGCCTCTGGCTGCAGGGAGGCCGGCGGCTGCGCGGGTCCCGGGCTCCAGAGGAGTCGGCCTGCGCCACTGTGCGCCAGCGGAACGCCCGCGCGTCGGTCCGCGCCTTTGTGGGCATCGCTTCTCGGCCTTTTGGCTAAGATCAAGTGTAGTATCTGTTCTTATCAGTTTAATATCTGATACGTCCCCCATCGGGGGACCACATATTAAACGGATTTTTGGAACAGGGAGCTGGATCAGGAGCTTGCTCCGTCCTCTCCACGCATCGGCCCGGTATTGCAGCGCCTCCGGGAGCGGTGCACCACCTTCTCTCAGCGGTGAAAAGACAGACGTAGGTAGGTAGCTAGCTAGCTAGCTAGCTAGCGAGCGAGCGAGCGAGCGAGCGAGCGAGCAAGCAAGCGGAGTGGACTGGAGCTCCTTCTTCTCGGGTCTCGTCCCTCGTCCCTCGTCCATCTGTGTGTCTCTGTGTTCTGTCTCTCTCTCGCCCTCTCGGTTCCCGTGCTCCCTCTGTGCGCTTTCCCGCGTCTCGACTCTCTGGGCAAGCAGGCCGGCCCCCTTTTCGGCTCCCGTGCGTTTTCCCTCCAAAAAACTTAGGTTTTTCAGCCTTTTCCCAGGGAGGCAGGCGTGGCTTGCTTGCTTGCTTGCTTGCTTGCTTGCTTGTGTGTGTGTCCGTCCCCGTCCCTGCAGGCGGGCCCCTTTCGACAGCTGGGCGTTTTCCCTCCCAAAAACTTAGTATATCCACCTTTTCTTTCTTTTTTTTCGGCAGGCAGGCAGGCAGGCGTGTGTGCGCGCGCGCGCGCGTCCCCGTCCCTCCCTCCCGAGAGAGAGCTGCCCCTTGCCTCTGCCCGCAGGTGCTGGCGCTCGGCTTTCGCTTGCAGCCGGTTGGGCGCAGCTGCTGCCGGTGGGAGGGGCCTAAGCTAAGGAGGCCGGGCGGCTGGCGCCCCCTGCGGCTGCGGTCGTTGTCGGGCCGTTGACAGAAGATCAAAGAGCAGGGCCCCCGCCCGGGACTGGCAGGAAGGCAGGCGGGCAGGCAAGAGAGAGGGGGAGCAGAGTCCCGCGGCAGGCCTCTGGCTGCAGGGAGGCCGGCGGCTGCGCGGGTCCCGGGCTCCAGAGGAGTCGGCCTGCGCCACTGTGCGCCAGCGGAACGCCCGCGCGTCGGTCCGCGCCTTTGTGGGCATCGCTTCTCGGCCTTTTGGCTAAGATCAAGTGTAGTATCTGTTCTTATCAGTTTAATATCTGATACGTCCCCCATCGGGGGACCACATATTAAACGGATTTTTGGAACAGGGAGCTGGATCAGGAGCTTGCTCCGTCCTCTCCACGCATCGGCCCGGTATTGCAGCGCCTCCGGGAGCGGTGCACCACCTTCTCTCAGCGGTGAAAAGACAGACGTAGGTAGGTAGCTAGCTAGCTAGCTAGCTAGCGAGCGAGCGAGCGAGCGAGCGAGCGAGCAAGCAAGCGGAGTGGACTGGAGCTCCTTCTTCTCGGGTCTCGTCCCTCGTCCCTCGTCCATCTGTGTGTCTCTGTGTTCTGTCTCTCTCTCGCCCTCTCGGTTCCCGTGCTCCCTCTGTGCGCTTTCCCGCGTCTCGACTCTCTGGGCAAGCAGGCCGGCCCCCTTTTCGGCTCCCGTGCGTTTTCCCTCCAAAAAACTTAGGTTTTTCAGCCTTTTCCCAGGGAGGCAGGCGTGGCTTGCTTGCTTGCTTGCTTGCTTGCTTGCTTGTGTGTGTGTCCGTCCCCGTCCCTGCAGGCGGGCCCCTTTCGACAGCTGGGCGTTTTCCCTCCCAAAAACTTAGTATATCCACCTTTTCTTTCTTTTTTTTCGGCAGGCAGGCAGGCAGGCGTGTGTGCGCGCGCGCGCGCGTCCCCGTCCCTCCCTCCCGAGAGAGAGCTGCCCCTTGCCTCTGCCCGCAGGTGCTGGCGCTCGGCTTTCGCTTGCAGCCGGTTGGGCGCAGCTGCTGCCGGTGGGAGGGGCCTAAGCTAAGGAGGCCGGGCGGCTGGCGCCCCCTGCGGCTGCGGTCGTTGTCGGGCCGTTGACAGAAGATCAAAGAGCAGGGCCCCCGCCCGGGACTGGCAGGAAGGCAGGCGGGCAGGCAAGAGAGAGGGGGAGCAGAGTCCCGCGGCAGGCCTCTGGCTGCAGGGAGGCCGGCGGCTGCGCGGGTCCCGGGCTCCAGAGGAGTCGGCCTGCGCCACTGTGCGCCAGCGGAACGCCCGCGCGTCGGTCCGCGCCTTTGTGGGCATCGCTTCTCGGCCTTTTGGCTAAGATCAAGTGTAGTATCTGTTCTTATCAGTTTAATATCTGATACGTCCCCCATCGGGGGACCACATATTAAACGGATTTTTGGAACAGGGAGCTGGATCAGGAGCTTGCTCCGTCCTCTCCACGCATCGGCCCGGTATTGCAGCGCCTCCGGGAGCGGTGCACCACCTTCTCTCAGCGGTGAAAAGACAGACGTAGGTAGGTAGCTAGCTAGCTAGCTAGCTAGCGAGCGAGCGAGCGAGCGAGCGAGCGAGCAAGCAAGCGGAGTGGACTGGAGCTCCTTCTTCTCGGGTCTCGTCCCTCGTCCCTCGTCCATCTGTGTGTCTCTGTGTTCTGTCTCTCTCTCGCCCTCTCGGTTCCCGTGCTCCCTCTGTGCGCTTTCCCGCGTCTCGACTCTCTGGGCAAGCAGGCCGGCCCCCTTTTCGGCTCCCGTGCGTTTTCCCTCCAAAAAACTTAGGTTTTTCAGCCTTTTCCCAGGGAGGCAGGCGTGGCTTGCTTGCTTGCTTGCTTGCTTGCTTGCTTGTGTGTGTGTCCGTCCCCGTCCCTGCAGGCGGGCCCCTTTCGACAGCTGGGCGTTTTCCCTCCCAAAAACTTAGTATATCCACCTTTTCTTTCTTTTTTTTCGGCAGGCAGGCAGGCAGGCGTGTGTGCGCGCGCGCGCGCGTCCCCGTCCCTCCCTCCCGAGAGAGAGCTGCCCCTTGCCTCTGCCCGCAGGTGCTGGCGCTCGGCTTTCGCTTGCAGCCGGTTGGGCGCAGCTGCTGCCGGTGGGAGGGGCCTAAGCTAAGGAGGCCGGGCGGCTGGCGCCCCCTGCGGCTGCGGTCGTTGTCGGGCCGTTGACAGAAGATCAAAGAGCAGGGCCCCCGCCCGGGACTGGCAGGAAGGCAGGCGGGCAGGCAAGAGAGAGGGGGAGCAGAGTCCCGCGGCAGGCCTCTGGCTGCAGGGAGGCCGGCGGCTGCGCGGGTCCCGGGCTCCAGAGGAGTCGGCCTGCGCCACTGTGCGCCAGCGGAACGCCCGCGCGTCGGTCCGCGCCTTTGTGGGCATCGCTTCTCGGCCTTTTGGCTAAGATCAAGTGTAGTATCTGTTCTTATCAGTTTAATATCTGATACGTCCCCCATCGGGGGACCACATATTAAACGGATTTTTGGAACAGGGAGCTGGATCAGGAGCTTGCTCCGTCCTCTCCACGCATCGGCCCGGTATTGCAGCGCCTCCGGGAGCGGTGCACCACCTTCTCTCAGCGGTGAAAAGACAGACGTAGGTAGGTAGCTAGCTAGCTAGCTAGCTAGCGAGCGAGCGAGCGAGCGAGCGAGCGAGCAAGCAAGCGGAGTGGACTGGAGCTCCTTCTTCTCGGGTCTCGTCCCTCGTCCCTCGTCCATCTGTGTGTCTCTGTGTTCTGTCTCTCTCTCGCCCTCTCGGTTCCCGTGCTCCCTCTGTGCGCTTTCCCGCGTCTCGACTCTCTGGGCAAGCAGGCCGGCCCCCTTTTCGGCTCCCGTGCGTTTTCCCTCCAAAAAACTTAGGTTTTTCAGCCTTTTCCCAGGGAGGCAGGCGTGGCTTGCTTGCTTGCTTGCTTGCTTGCTTGCTTGTGTGTGTGTCCGTCCCCGTCCCTGCAGGCGGGCCCCTTTCGACAGCTGGGCGTTTTCCCTCCCAAAAACTTAGTATATCCACCTTTTCTTTCTTTTTTTTCGGCAGGCAGGCAGGCAGGCGTGTGTGCGCGCGCGCGCGCGTCCCCGTCCCTCCCTCCCGAGAGAGAGCTGCCCCTTGCCTCTGCCCGCAGGTGCTGGCGCTCGGCTTTCGCTTGCAGCCGGTTGGGCGCAGCTGCTGCCGGTGGGAGGGGCCTAAGCTAAGGAGGCCGGGCGGCTGGCGCCCCCTGCGGCTGCGGTCGTTGTCGGGCCGTTGACAGAAGATCAAAGAGCAGGGCCCCCGCCCGGGACTGGCAGGAAGGCAGGCGGGCAGGCAAGAGAGAGGGGGAGCAGAGTCCCGCGGCAGGCCTCTGGCTGCAGGGAGGCCGGCGGCTGCGCGGGTCCCGGGCTCCAGAGGAGTCGGCCTGCGCCACTGTGCGCCAGCGGAACGCCCGCGCGTCGGTCCGCGCCTTTGTGGGCATCGCTTCTCGGCCTTTTGGCTAAGATCAAGTGTAGTATCTGTTCTTATCAGTTTAATATCTGATACGTCCCCCATCGGGGGACCACATATTAAACGGATTTTTGGAACAGGGAGCTGGATCAGGAGCTTGCTCCGTCCTCTCCACGCATCGGCCCGGTATTGCAGCGCCTCCGGGAGCGGTGCACCACCTTCTCTCAGCGGTGAAAAGACAGACGTAGGTAGGTAGCTAGCTAGCTAGCTAGCTAGCGAGCGAGCGAGCGAGCGAGCGAGCGAGCAAGCAAGCGGAGTGGACTGGAGCTCCTTCTTCTCGGGTCTCGTCCCTCGTCCCTCGTCCATCTGTGTGTCTCTGTGTTCTGTCTCTCTCTCGCCCTCTCGGTTCCCGTGCTCCCTCTGTGCGCTTTCCCGCGTCTCGACTCTCTGGGCAAGCAGGCCGGCCCCCTTTTCGGCTCCCGTGCGTTTTCCCTCCAAAAAACTTAGGTTTTTCAGCCTTTTCCCAGGGAGGCAGGCGTGGCTTGCTTGCTTGCTTGCTTGCTTGCTTGCTTGTGTGTGTGTCCGTCCCCGTCCCTGCAGGCGGGCCCCTTTCGACAGCTGGGCGTTTTCCCTCCCAAAAACTTAGTATATCCACCTTTTCTTTCTTTTTTTTCGGCAGGCAGGCAGGCAGGCGTGTGTGCGCGCGCGCGCGCGTCCCCGTCCCTCCCTCCCGAGAGAGAGCTGCCCCTTGCCTCTGCCCGCAGGTGCTGGCGCTCGGCTTTCGCTTGCAGCCGGTTGGGCGCAGCTGCTGCCGGTGGGAGGGGCCTAAGCTAAGGAGGCCGGGCGGCTGGCGCCCCCTGCGGCTGCGGTCGTTGTCGGGCCGTTGACAGAAGATCAAAGAGCAGGGCCCCCGCCCGGGACTGGCAGGAAGGCAGGCGGGCAGGCAAGAGAGAGGGGGAGCAGAGTCCCGCGGCAGGCCTCTGGCTGCAGGGAGGCCGGCGGCTGCGCGGGTCCCGGGCTCCAGAGGAGTCGGCCTGCGCCACTGTGCGCCAGCGGAACGCCCGCGCGTCGGTCCGCGCCTTTGTGGGCATCGCTTCTCGGCCTTTTGGCTAAGATCAAGTTCAAGTGGCATGCCCGCAGTTCTTGTCTTGCCAGAGGTCTAGAAGGCGATCGAAGATTCTGAAGAGTGCTTGAGCTGGTATCGCTCTAGGTTGAGCCTAGGGGGTTAAGGCCAAGCAGCAGCTGAGCTGGGTGGAATCCGGCATCAACGTTCTCTCTCTCTGCTCTCTCCTCTCCCCTCCCCCTTTCTCTTGCTCCGCCTCCTTGGCCTCTTGGCTGGAAGTGGGTACACGTGGCCTGCCCGCGGTGCTTGCTTTCTTCCTCGAGACTCGGAAGCGCTATCCGCTCCCTCTCTCTCTCGCTCTCTCTCTCTCTCTCCCTCTCTCTCTGCCTCCTTGGCCTCTTGGCTGGGAGTAGGTACACGTGGCCTGCCCGCGGTGCTTGCTTTCCACCTCGAGACTCGGAAGCGCTATCCGCTCCCTCTCTCTCTCTCTCTCTCTCTCTCCCTCTCTCTCTGCCTCCTTGGCCTCTTGGCTGGGAGTAGGTACACGTGGCCTGCCCGCGGTGCTTGCTTTCCACCTCGAGACAAGGAAGCGCTATCCGCTCCCTCTCTCTCTCTCGCTCTCTCTCTCTCTCTGCCTCCTTGGCCTCTTGGCTGGGAGCAGGTACACGTGGCCTGCCCGCGGTGCTTGCTTTCTTCCTTGAGACCCGGAAGCACTTTCCGCTCTCCTCTCTCTCTCTCCTCCTGCGCCTGCACCTAGCTGGGCTTTGCCCACAAGGACAAAGGCCAGGGCTCCCTCGCTGCTCCTTTTGCTCTCTCTCTTTCCCTCCTTTTTTTCCCTTTTTGTTCCCTTTTTTCTCCCTCAGAGATGGCGGACAAGAGGACTTTGATCCGGTTCCACTGGACAAAAAAGACGGAGCCGATGCCGACTGCTAAGGCCTTTTTCATGACCTTCCTGCGAGGGATCTTGCAGTTGGTGGCCGGCGATCTCTACTGCCTCCAGGACAACAAGGCAGAGAGATACATGGAGGCCTACATGGCCACGGACGCGGCATACGAAAAGGCAACGAGACTGGTCAGGGAGAAAGGTAAGCACCCTGGTTTCTCTGATTTCAGGCCGGAGCCTATGAGGAAGACGAACCAGAGGACCATTACGGTTTGCACGTACAATCCCTATGTACCAGCGGAGCGGGTAACAGCGTACCTAGGGAGGTATGTAACCGTAGTGGGAAAACCGACAGAGGTCAGGGACGAAGGCGTCTGGTACGGCAAACGCCAGTACCGAGTCCTCCTGAAGGAGGACCCAGAGGGCGTTGACGGTTTCCAGCACCCCCCGGCTCGCTTCAACATCGGAGCCGACAGGGGGTACCTCTACTACCCCAGGATGCCGGATTTCTGCAGCAAGTGCAGACGGTCCGGCCACAAAACAAACACATGTGACATCGTCAGATGTCACAACTGCAATGAGGACGGGCACCTGGCAAAAACCTGCCGGGCAGCCAAAAAGTGTGACGGATGCGGCGCCGAGGGACACCTCCTTCGCCAATGCAAGGTAAGCAAACCTTCGTTTGCGCAGGTGGTGGAAGCCGGCAGGCAGAAACCGGTCTCCAGACAAAGGGAGAGGGCTGAGAACAAAGAACCCGCACCTCCCCCGCTGAGACCCGAAACTGCCGAGGCCACACCCCCAGCCGCATCGGTGCCACAAGATGGCCGCCAGGAAGAGGGACAAGATGGCCGACCGGAGGAAGGGCCCTGGATAACTCCCAGCAAAAAGGGAAAGCGCAAGCGGGAGAAGAGACCCAGGGCGGACCCACCTTCGGAAGGACAGAAAAAGAGAGTGGTAAGGGAAAACCGTTTCCTCATCCTAGAGGAAACGGAACTTTCTTCCCTCCAGGCCCAGGAACAACCGGAGGAGGCGCTCCAGGAAATGGAAACCCTCCCCCCCGAGGCCCAGGAAACGGACCCCCCCTCCCCCGAGTCCCACGGACAAAAGGAGGAGGCAGCCCAGGAAGAGGTAACCCCCTCCCACGAGGCCCAGGGACAAAAGGAGGAGGCAGCCCAGGAAGAGGTAACCCCCTCCCCCGAGACCCAGGGACAAAAGGAAGAGGCAGCCCAGGAACTGGAGCCCCCTTCCCTCGAGGCCCAGGAGAAACTGGAGGCCCCCGAAACCCCCCGAGAGAGGGAAGAAAGGAGCCTCCCCGAAGCGGTGGCTGAGAGTATCCTCGAGGACGACGAGGATTATTTTGAAGCCGCCCTGGAGCCCGGACTGATGGTAGGGCTGGACCTGTCCAGCATGTTTTCCTTTCAGTCCCCAGCGAAACCTGGAGGGAGCCCAGTATATTCCCCCCAGGACCCGAACGAGAGGAGTTACATCTAGGCTAAACAGTGCCCAGATGTAGACTCCCAAGTTTCTACTGTAAGTACAGAGAGGAGGTTTACCTTTCACTAGTTTAACCATGACTGTGAAACTAACCTTCTTAACAACTAACGTGAGAGGGCTGAGAGACCCAGTGAAAAGACGGGGAGTCTTTCATGATCTGGCCTCAAAGTCTTTCTCAGTTTGTTTCTTACAGGAGGTCCACCTGAAGGATGAAAGCGACAAGCTGACATTCACCAGGGAATGGACGAAGGGAGAATCATGCTGGAGCGTAGGAGGGGTCCACTCTTCCGGAGTGGGAATCCTCCTCGGGAACCCAGAGATGACGCTGGTTTCCTCCTTCTCGGTGGTGCAGGGCCGGATCCTGGTCGCAGACATCGACTGGAGGGGGCAGAAGTTGAGAGCGATTAACGTCTATGCTCCGACGGAACCCTCTATCCGGAAGGAAGTGTTTGCTGACCTGGCCAGCTGCTGCACCACTAACAGACAGGTGGTGCTCGGCGGGGACTTCAACGTCGACCGGGAGAAGGGGAGCGACGCTAGCTCGGCAGAGCTGGAGTCGCTACTCAAGCAGTTCTCCCTAGTAGACGGCTTCAGACGGTGCCGCCCGAACGACGCCGGACCGACCTGGAAGAACTCCCGGGGAGTGTGCAGCCGCCTGGACTACATCTTCGTGCACACGACCTGCTCCCTGGAGTCGGCGACGGTGTCCCCGGCGTGGTATTCCGACCACGAGCGCTTGACGGTGGTGGCTAACACCAGCCTGCCGGCATTCGGTCGTGGGTACTGGAAGCTGAACCGGGAGATACTGGAGGAAGACGACTTCAGGGCACTGTTCCGGAAAGACTACGCGAGCTGGGGAGACCTGAGAGACGGCTACAGCTCCGTGGTGGAATGGTGGGAGTCGGTGAAGGACAGGACCCGAACCCTGGCGCAGACGTACTGCAGACGGAAGGCGGCCAGGGAGAGGAAGGAAGCTGCACGACTCCAGAGGCAACTCGAGGAGGAGTACAGCTCGGCTAACGGGGGAGGAGCCTTCAATTCAGCCCGGGCACGGGACCTGAAGGAGAGGCTCCGCAGACTGCACACGGAGAAAGCCAAGGCTTTCCTCGTCAAAGCACAGAGGGAGCATTACGAAAATAATGAAACCTGTTCCTCCTATTTCTTCAACCAGGTCCGGGGAGCCCAGAAAAAGAGGGTGATCCACAGCCTGAGACGGGGAGATGGAGAGGAAGTGCTGGACGAGAGCGACAAAGTAGAGGCGGCCACCGCTTTCTACACGGAGCTCTTTTCAGAAAAGCAGACGGAGGTGGAGGCAGGCGATGCTTTTCTGGAGGGGCTGACGGCACGAGTACCGGAGGAGGTGAGGGAGGACTTGGAGGGTCCGATCACGGCCGAGGAGCTGAAGGCGGCGCTCTTGTCCATGGAGAATGGCAAGGTGCCGGGGCCGGACGGACTCCCCAAGGAATTCTACACCTGCTTCTGGGACACCCTGGCGGCAGATCTGGTGGAAGTGGCGCAGGAGATCTTCCGCCGGGGGAAACTCGGAGACACCATGAGGGAGGGCGTCATCTCCCTGCTCTTCAAGGGAGGAGACGCCGCCGACCTCAAAAACTGGAGGCCGATCACGATGCTCTGCGTGGACGTAAAGATCCTGTCCAAGCTCCTGACCGGCAGACTGAGAACCGCCCTCCCCCACATCATCCACAGCGACCAGACGTGTGGGGTGGAGGGGCGATCCGTCAGCTGGAACCTCCAGCTGACCAGAGACGCCATCGCCTGGGCCGAGGACCGGAACGTGCCCATGATGGTGGTCAGCCTGGACCAGGAGAAAGCCTTCGACAGAGTGAACCACAGCTATCTGTTCAGGGTGCTGGAACGCTTCGGTTTCGGAGAGAGTTTCAGCCGCTGGATTCAGATTCTGTACTCTGACGTGGGCAGCAGAGTGAACGTGAACGGAAACCTGGGGGATTTCATTCCCCAGGAATCCGGAGTACGACAGGGCTGCCCCCTTTCACCCCTTCTCTATGTTCTCTTCACAGAGCCCTTAGCAGAGGCGGTGAGACGGGACCCCGTCATCGACGGCCTGGAGATACCGGGAGGCGCGGGGGAAACCCTGAAGATCTCCCAGTACGCCGACGACACGACGCTGTTCCTGAGGTCGGACAGGGGGTTGAGGAGGGCCCTGCAGGTCATGGAGCAATACTCCAGAGCCTCGGGGTCGAAGCTCAACCGCCGAAAGAGCAAACTGAAGTTCTTCGGACCCTGGAAGCACAGGACGACGGCGCCGGAGGGTCTCGAGCTCTGCACGGAGCCCCTCAGAATACTGGGGGTTTCCTTCCAGAGCCAGGACAACGAGACCAACAACTGGACTGAGAGGATCGCCAAGGTGAACGCGAAGCTGGGTCTGTGGAAAACGCGGTCGCTGTCCTACACAGGGAAAGTGATGGTGTTGAAAGCAGACGTCCTGCCGGCTTTGGTTTACCTGGCGGTGGTGTACCCGCTGCCGGCCAGACTCAGACGAGCGCTGCAAGGGATGATCTTCGGCTTCGTCTGGGGCGGCAGGTACGAGTACATCACCAGAAACCGGATGTGTCAGCCGGTCGAGGAAGGGGGTCGAGATGTCCCACATTTCCCCCTGAAACTCGACTGCATCTTCTTCTGCAACCTCTGTCGGGCGCTGCGGGAGCCCATCGGCCACAAGTACCAGTACTTTGTCAGGCTGTGGCTCTCCATCCCGATGAGGCACTTGGTCCAGTGGTCAAACACTGGGCCCAAGGCAGAGAGGCGACCAAAGTTCTACACCCACGCTGTCAAGTGGAGCAGGAGGTACGAGGCCACGAGACAGCCAGAGCTCTGCACCAACCACAGAGCTCTGTACAAAGAGGTGAGGGGGCATCTGGTCGCCGACGAAAGGCTGCCAGTTCCCAGACAAGTCTGGGAAAGGACGCAGCCTAAAGAACTGGACAACGAACTGAAGGACCTCAACTGGATGGCCGTCCACAAGAGACTGGCTACCAGAGAGGTCCTCTACAGACACTCGCTTACCAGGAACCCGCATTGCCCCCGGGACACGTGTTTCGTCGAGGAGACTCAGGAGCACGTGTTCTGGAGCTGCCCCTTCGCCAAGGCGGTGTGGGGCAGAATGGACAACACCATGCAACTCCTGGGGACGGGTGCGGTGCTCAGTTACCAGTACGTTCTGCTGGGGGTGGCACCTACCGGACTGGACAGGGGGACGCAGTTCCTGTTGTGGCTGCTGCTGTCCCTCACAAAGAAAGGCCTGTGGGACGCGAGGAACAATCTCATCCGGCACAACATCGAGTGGGGAGCGAGGGAGCTGGAGGAGAGGATCCTGGCGGACCTCAGGAGGAGGATGAAGCGCGACGTTGCTAAATGGGGTTTCCCCACGGCAAAGGAGCGCTGGAAAGGCCTATGGACCCTGTACAGGGATTAATGGTTTACAGCAAGCGGTAGGGTTTGGAGGGACACTCATAATAGCGCAAATCCGCCCACCCTTGCAAGGATTGAAAACGGACAATCACCGCCGTTCCGCCGTTGTTTTAACTTGTGGAGTGTTATTGTATGAGATGTTTTCCTTTTGAGATGTGTTTTTTTTCCGAATAAAGTATATTTTATAAGAAAAAAAAAAAAAAATCTGTTCTTATCAGTTTAATATCTGATACGTCCCCCATCGGGGGACCACATATTAAACGGATTTTTGGAACAGGGAGCTGGATCAGGAGCTTGCTCCGTCCTCTCCACGCATCGGCCCGGTATTGCAGCGCCTCCGGGAGCGGTGCACCACCTTCTCTCAGCGGTGAAAAGACAGACGTAGGTAGGTAGCTAGCTAGCTAGCTAGCTAGCGAGCGAGCGAGCGAGCGAGCGAGCGAGCAAGCAAGCGGAGTGGACTGGAGCTCCTTCTTCTCGGGTCTCGTCCCTCGTCCCTCGTCCATCTGTGTGTCTCTGTGTTCTGTCTCTCTCTCGCCCTCTCGGTTCCCGTGCTCCCTCTGTGCGCTTTCCCGCGTCTCGACTCTCTGGGCAAGCAGGCCGGCCCCCTTTTCGGCTCCCGTGCGTTTTCCCTCCAAAAAACTTAGGTTTTTCAGCCTTTTCCCAGGGAGGCAGGCGTGGCTTGCTTGCTTGCTTGCTTGCTTGCTTGCTTGTGTGTGTGTCCGTCCCCGTCCCTGCAGGCGGGCCCCTTTCGACAGCTGGGCGTTTTCCCTCCCAAAAACTTAGTATATCCACCTTTTCTTTCTTTTTTTTCGGCAGGCAGGCAGGCAGGCGTGTGTGCGCGCGCGCGCGCGTCCCCGTCCCTCCCTCCCGAGAGAGAGCTGCCCCTTGCCTCTGCCCGCAGGTGCTGGCGCTCGGCTTTCGCTTGCAGCCGGTTGGGCGCAGCTGCTGCCGGTGGGAGGGGCCTAAGCTAAGGAGGCCGGGCGGCTGGCGCCCCCTGCGGCTGCGGTCGTTGTCGGGCCGTTGACAGAAGATCAAAGAGCAGGGCCCCCGCCCGGGACTGGCAGGAAGGCAGGCGGGCAGGCAAGAGAGAGGGGGAGCAGAGTCCCGCGGCAGGCCTCTGGCTGCAGGGAGGCCGGCGGCTGCGCGGGTCCCGGGCTCCAGAGGAGTCGGCCTGCGCCACTGTGCGCCAGCGGAACGCCCGCGCGTCGGTCCGCGCCTTTGTGGGCATCGCTTCTCGGCCTTTTGGCTAAGATCAAGTGTAGTATCTGTTCTTATCAGTTTAATATCTGATACGTCCCCCATCGGGGGACCACATATTAAACGGATTTTTGGAACAGGGAGCTGGATCAGGAGCTTGCTCCGTCCTCTCCACGCATCGGCCCGGTATTGCAGCGCCTCCGGGAGCGGTGCACCACCTTCTCTCAGCGGTGAAAAGACAGACGTAGGTAGGTAGCTAGCTAGCTAGCTAGCTAGCGAGCGAGCGAGCGAGCGAGCGAGCGAGCAAGCAAGCGGAGTGGACTGGAGCTCCTTCTTCTCGGGTCTCGTCCCTCGTCCCTCGTCCATCTGTGTGTCTCTGTGTTCTGTCTCTCTCTCGCCCTCTCGGTTCCCGTGCTCCCTCTGTGCGCTTTCCCGCGTCTCGACTCTCTGGGCAAGCAGGCCGGCCCCCTTTTCGGCTCCCGTGCGTTTTCCCTCCAAAAAACTTAGGTTTTTCAGCCTTTTCCCAGGGAGGCAGGCGTGGCTTGCTTGCTTGCTTGCTTGCTTGCTTGCTTGTGTGTGTGTCCGTCCCCGTCCCTGCAGGCGGGCCCCTTTCGACAGCTGGGCGTTTTCCCTCCCAAAAACTTAGTATATCCACCTTTTCTTTCTTTTTTTTCGGCAGGCAGGCAGGCAGGCGTGTGTGCGCGCGCGCGCGCGTCCCCGTCCCTCCCTCCCGAGAGAGAGCTGCCCCTTGCCTCTGCCCGCAGGTGCTGGCGCTCGGCTTTCGCTTGCAGCCGGTTGGGCGCAGCTGCTGCCGGTGGGAGGGGCCTAAGCTAAGGAGGCCGGGCGGCTGGCGCCCCCTGCGGCTGCGGTCGTTGTCGGGCCGTTGACAGAAGATCAAAGAGCAGGGCCCCCGCCCGGGACTGGCAGGAAGGCAGGCGGGCAGGCAAGAGAGAGGGGGAGCAGAGTCCCGCGGCAGGCCTCTGGCTGCAGGGAGGCCGGCGGCTGCGCGGGTCCCGGGCTCCAGAGGAGTCGGCCTGCGCCACTGTGCGCCAGCGGAACGCCCGCGCGTCGGTCCGCGCCTTTGTGGGCATCGCTTCTCGGCCTTTTGGCTAAGATCAAGTGTAGTATCTGTTCTTATCAGTTTAATATCTGATACGTCCCCCATCGGGGGACCACATATTAAACGGATTTTTGGAACAGGGAGCTGGATCAGGAGCTTGCTCCGTCCTCTCCACGCATCGGCCCGGTATTGCAGCGCCTCCGGGAGCGGTGCACCACCTTCTCTCAGCGGTGAAAAGACAGACGTAGGTAGGTAGCTAGCTAGCTAGCTAGCTAGCGAGCGAGCGAGCGAGCGAGCGAGCGAGCAAGCAAGCGGAGTGGACTGGAGCTCCTTCTTCTCGGGTCTCGTCCCTCGTCCCTCGTCCATCTGTGTGTCTCTGTGTTCTGTCTCTCTCTCGCCCTCTCGGTTCCCGTGCTCCCTCTGTGCGCTTTCCCGCGTCTCGACTCTCTGGGCAAGCAGGCCGGCCCCCTTTTCGGCTCCCGTGCGTTTTCCCTCCAAAAAACTTAGGTTTTTCAGCCTTTTCCCAGGGAGGCAGGCGTGGCTTGCTTGCTTGCTTGCTTGCTTGCTTGCTTGTGTGTGTGTCCGTCCCCGTCCCTGCAGGCGGGCCCCTTTCGACAGCTGGGCGTTTTCCCTCCCAAAAACTTAGTATATCCACCTTTTCTTTCTTTTTTTTCGGCAGGCAGGCAGGCAGGCGTGTGTGCGCGCGCGCGCGCGTCCCCGTCCCTCCCTCCCGAGAGAGAGCTGCCCCTTGCCTCTGCCCGCAGGTGCTGGCGCTCGGCTTTCGCTTGCAGCCGGTTGGGCGCAGCTGCTGCCGGTGGGAGGGGCCTAAGCTAAGGAGGCCGGGCGGCTGGCGCCCCCTGCGGCTGCGGTCGTTGTCGGGCCGTTGACAGAAGATCAAAGAGCAGGGCCCCCGCCCGGGACTGGCAGGAAGGCAGGCGGGCAGGCAAGAGAGAGGGGGAGCAGAGTCCCGCGGCAGGCCTCTGGCTGCAGGGAGGCCGGCGGCTGCGCGGGTCCCGGGCTCCAGAGGAGTCGGCCTGCGCCACTGTGCGCCAGCGGAACGCCCGCGCGTCGGTCCGCGCCTTTGTGGGCATCGCTTCTCGGCCTTTTGGCTAAGATCAAGTGTAGTATCTGTTCTTATCAGTTTAATATCTGATACGTCCCCCATCGGGGGACCACATATTAAACGGATTTTTGGAACAGGGAGCTGGATCAGGAGCTTGCTCCGTCCTCTCCACGCATCGGCCCGGTATTGCAGCGCCTCCGGGAGCGGTGCACCACCTTCTCTCAGCGGTGAAAAGACAGACGTAGGTAGGTAGCTAGCTAGCTAGCTAGCTAGCGAGCGAGCGAGCGAGCGAGCGAGCGAGCAAGCAAGCGGAGTGGACTGGAGCTCCTTCTTCTCGGGTCTCGTCCCTCGTCCCTCGTCCATCTGTGTGTCTCTGTGTTCTGTCTCTCTCTCGCCCTCTCGGTTCCCGTGCTCCCTCTGTGCGCTTTCCCGCGTCTCGACTCTCTGGGCAAGCAGGCCGGCCCCCTTTTCGGCTCCCGTGCGTTTTCCCTCCAAAAAACTTAGGTTTTTCAGCCTTTTCCCAGGGAGGCAGGCGTGGCTTGCTTGCTTGCTTGCTTGCTTGCTTGCTTGTGTGTGTGTCCGTCCCCGTCCCTGCAGGCGGGCCCCTTTCGACAGCTGGGCGTTTTCCCTCCCAAAAACTTAGTATATCCACCTTTTCTTTCTTTTTTTTCGGCAGGCAGGCAGGCAGGCGTGTGTGCGCGCGCGCGCGCGTCCCCGTCCCTCCCTCCCGAGAGAGAGCTGCCCCTTGCCTCTGCCCGCAGGTGCTGGCGCTCGGCTTTCGCTTGCAGCCGGTTGGGCGCAGCTGCTGCCGGTGGGAGGGGCCTAAGCTAAGGAGGCCGGGCGGCTGGCGCCCCCTGCGGCTGCGGTCGTTGTCGGGCCGTTGACAGAAGATCAAAGAGCAGGGCCCCCGCCCGGGACTGGCAGGAAGGCAGGCGGGCAGGCAAGAGAGAGGGGGAGCAGAGTCCCGCGGCAGGCCTCTGGCTGCAGGGAGGCCGGCGGCTGCGCGGGTCCCGGGCTCCAGAGGAGTCGGCCTGCGCCACTGTGCGCCAGCGGAACGCCCGCGCGTCGGTCCGCGCCTTTGTGGGCATCGCTTCTCGGCCTTTTGGCTAAGATCAAGTGTAGTATCTGTTCTTATCAGTTTAATATCTGATACGTCCCCCATCGGGGGACCACATATTAAACGGATTTTTGGAACAGGGAGCTGGATCAGGAGCTTGCTCCGTCCTCTCCACGCATCGGCCCGGTATTGCAGCGCCTCCGGGAGCGGTGCACCACCTTCTCTCAGCGGTGAAAAGACAGACGTAGGTAGGTAGCTAGCTAGCTAGCTAGCTAGCGAGCGAGCGAGCGAGCGAGCGAGCGAGCAAGCAAGCGGAGTGGACTGGAGCTCCTTCTTCTCGGGTCTCGTCCCTCGTCCCTCGTCCATCTGTGTGTCTCTGTGTTCTGTCTCTCTCTCGCCCTCTCGGTTCCCGTGCTCCCTCTGTGCGCTTTCCCGCGTCTCGACTCTCTGGGCAAGCAGGCCGGCCCCCTTTTCGGCTCCCGTGCGTTTTCCCTCCAAAAAACTTAGGTTTTTCAGCCTTTTCCCAGGGAGGCAGGCGTGGCTTGCTTGCTTGCTTGCTTGCTTGCTTGCTTGTGTGTGTGTCCGTCCCCGTCCCTGCAGGCGGGCCCCTTTCGACAGCTGGGCGTTTTCCCTCCCAAAAACTTAGTATATCCACCTTTTCTTTCTTTTTTTTCGGCAGGCAGGCAGGCAGGCGTGTGTGCGCGCGCGCGCGCGTCCCCGTCCCTCCCTCCCGAGAGAGAGCTGCCCCTTGCCTCTGCCCGCAGGTGCTGGCGCTCGGCTTTCGCTTGCAGCCGGTTGGGCGCAGCTGCTGCCGGTGGGAGGGGCCTAAGCTAAGGAGGCCGGGCGGCTGGCGCCCCCTGCGGCTGCGGTCGTTGTCGGGCCGTTGACAGAAGATCAAAGAGCAGGGCCCCCGCCCGGGACTGGCAGGAAGGCAGGCGGGCAGGCAAGAGAGAGGGGGAGCAGAGTCCCGCGGCAGGCCTCTGGCTGCAGGGAGGCCGGCGGCTGCGCGGGTCCCGGGCTCCAGAGGAGTCGGCCTGCGCCACTGTGCGCCAGCGGAACGCCCGCGCGTCGGTCCGCGCCTTTGTGGGCATCGCTTCTCGGCCTTTTGGCTAAGATCAAGTGTAGTATCTGTTCTTATCAGTTTAATATCTGATACGTCCCCCATCGGGGGACCACATATTAAACGGATTTTTGGAACAGGGAGCTGGATCAGGAGCTTGCTCCGTCCTCTCCACGCATCGGCCCGGTATTGCAGCGCCTCCGGGAGCGGTGCACCACCTTCTCTCAGCGGTGAAAAGACAGACGTAGGTAGGTAGCTAGCTAGCTAGCTAGCTAGCGAGCGAGCGAGCGAGCGAGCGAGCGAGCAAGCAAGCGGAGTGGACTGGAGCTCCTTCTTCTCGGGTCTCGTCCCTCGTCCCTCGTCCATCTGTGTGTCTCTGTGTTCTGTCTCTCTCTCGCCCTCTCGGTTCCCGTGCTCCCTCTGTGCGCTTTCCCGCGTCTCGACTCTCTGGGCAAGCAGGCCGGCCCCCTTTTCGGCTCCCGTGCGTTTTCCCTCCAAAAAACTTAGGTTTTTCAGCCTTTTCCCAGGGAGGCAGGCGTGGCTTGCTTGCTTGCTTGCTTGCTTGCTTGCTTGTGTGTGTGTCCGTCCCCGTCCCTGCAGGCGGGCCCCTTTCGACAGCTGGGCGTTTTCCCTCCCAAAAACTTAGTATATCCACCTTTTCTTTCTTTTTTTTCGGCAGGCAGGCAGGCAGGCGTGTGTGCGCGCGCGCGCGCGTCCCCGTCCCTCCCTCCCGAGAGAGAGCTGCCCCTTGCCTCTGCCCGCAGGTGCTGGCGCTCGGCTTTCGCTTGCAGCCGGTTGGGCGCAGCTGCTGCCGGTGGGAGGGGCCTAAGCTAAGGAGGCCGGGCGGCTGGCGCCCCCTGCGGCTGCGGTCGTTGTCGGGCCGTTGACAGAAGATCAAAGAGCAGGGCCCCCGCCCGGGACTGGCAGGAAGGCAGGCGGGCAGGCAAGAGAGAGGGGGAGCAGAGTCCCGCGGCAGGCCTCTGGCTGCAGGGAGGCCGGCGGCTGCGCGGGTCCCGGGCTCCAGAGGAGTCGGCCTGCGCCACTGTGCGCCAGCGGAACGCCCGCGCGTCGGTCCGCGCCTTTGTGGGCATCGCTTCTCGGCCTTTTGGCTAAGATCAAGTGTAGTATCTGTTCTTATCAGTTTAATATCTGATACGTCCCCCATCGGGGGACCACATATTAAACGGATTTTTGGAACAGGGAGCTGGATCAGGAGCTTGCTCCGTCCTCTCCACGCATCGGCCCGGTATTGCAGCGCCTCCGGGAGCGGTGCACCACCTTCTCTCAGCGGTGAAAAGACAGACGTAGGTAGGTAGCTAGCTAGCTAGCTAGCTAGCGAGCGAGCGAGCGAGCGAGCGAGCGAGCAAGCAAGCGGAGTGGACTGGAGCTCCTTCTTCTCGGGTCTCGTCCCTCGTCCCTCGTCCATCTGTGTGTCTCTGTGTTCTGTCTCTCTCTCGCCCTCTCGGTTCCCGTGCTCCCTCTGTGCGCTTTCCCGCGTCTCGACTCTCTGGGCAAGCAGGCCGGCCCCCTTTTCGGCTCCCGTGCGTTTTCCCTCCAAAAAACTTAGGTTTTTCAGCCTTTTCCCAGGGAGGCAGGCGTGGCTTGCTTGCTTGCTTGCTTGCTTGCTTGCTTGTGTGTGTGTCCGTCCCCGTCCCTGCAGGCGGGCCCCTTTCGACAGCTGGGCGTTTTCCCTCCCAAAAACTTAGTATATCCACCTTTTCTTTCTTTTTTTTCGGCAGGCAGGCAGGCAGGCGTGTGTGCGCGCGCGCGCGCGTCCCCGTCCCTCCCTCCCGAGAGAGAGCTGCCCCTTGCCTCTGCCCGCAGGTGCTGGCGCTCGGCTTTCGCTTGCAGCCGGTTGGGCGCAGCTGCTGCCGGTGGGAGGGGCCTAAGCTAAGGAGGCCGGGCGGCTGGCGCCCCCTGCGGCTGCGGTCGTTGTCGGGCCGTTGACAGAAGATCAAAGAGCAGGGCCCCCGCCCGGGACTGGCAGGAAGGCAGGCGGGCAGGCAAGAGAGAGGGGGAGCAGAGTCCCGCGGCAGGCCTCTGGCTGCAGGGAGGCCGGCGGCTGCGCGGGTCCCGGGCTCCAGAGGAGTCGGCCTGCGCCACTGTGCGCCAGCGGAACGCCCGCGCGTCGGTCCGCGCCTTTGTGGGCATCGCTTCTCGGCCTTTTGGCTAAGATCAAGTGTAGTATCTGTTCTTATCAGTTTAATATCTGATACGTCCCCCATCGGGGGACCACATATTAAACGGATTTTTGGAACAGGGAGCTGGATCAGGAGCTTGCTCCGTCCTCTCCACGCATCGGCCCGGTATTGCAGCGCCTCCGGGAGCGGTGCACCACCTTCTCTCAGCGGTGAAAAGACAGACGTAGGTAGGTAGCTAGCTAGCTAGCTAGCTAGCGAGCGAGCGAGCGAGCGAGCGAGCGAGCAAGCAAGCGGAGTGGACTGGAGCTCCTTCTTCTCGGGTCTCGTCCCTCGTCCCTCGTCCATCTGTGTGTCTCTGTGTTCTGTCTCTCTCTCGCCCTCTCGGTTCCCGTGCTCCCTCTGTGCGCTTTCCCGCGTCTCGACTCTCTGGGCAAGCAGGCCGGCCCCCTTTTCGGCTCCCGTGCGTTTTCCCTCCAAAAAACTTAGGTTTTTCAGCCTTTTCCCAGGGAGGCAGGCGTGGCTTGCTTGCTTGCTTGCTTGCTTGCTTGCTTGTGTGTGTGTCCGTCCCCGTCCCTGCAGGCGGGCCCCTTTCGACAGCTGGGCGTTTTCCCTCCCAAAAACTTAGTATATCCACCTTTTCTTTCTTTTTTTTCGGCAGGCAGGCAGGCAGGCGTGTGTGCGCGCGCGCGCGCGTCCCCGTCCCTCCCTCCCGAGAGAGAGCTGCCCCTTGCCTCTGCCCGCAGGTGCTGGCGCTCGGCTTTCGCTTGCAGCCGGTTGGGCGCAGCTGCTGCCGGTGGGAGGGGCCTAAGCTAAGGAGGCCGGGCGGCTGGCGCCCCCTGCGGCTGCGGTCGTTGTCGGGCCGTTGACAGAAGATCAAAGAGCAGGGCCCCCGCCCGGGACTGGCAGGAAGGCAGGCGGGCAGGCAAGAGAGAGGGGGAGCAGAGTCCCGCGGCAGGCCTCTGGCTGCAGGGAGGCCGGCGGCTGCGCGGGTCCCGGGCTCCAGAGGAGTCGGCCTGCGCCACTGTGCGCCAGCGGAACGCCCGCGCGTCGGTCCGCGCCTTTGTGGGCATCGCTTCTCGGCCTTTTGGCTAAGATCAAGTGTAGTATCTGTTCTTATCAGTTTAATATCTGATACGTCCCCCATCGGGGGACCACATATTAAACGGATTTTTGGAACAGGGAGCTGGATCAGGAGCTTGCTCCGTCCTCTCCACGCATCGGCCCGGTATTGCAGCGCCTCCGGGAGCGGTGCACCACCTTCTCTCAGCGGTGAAAAGACAGACGTAGGTAGGTAGCTAGCTAGCTAGCTAGCTAGCGAGCGAGCGAGCGAGCGAGCGAGCGAGCAAGCAAGCGGAGTGGACTGGAGCTCCTTCTTCTCGGGTCTCGTCCCTCGTCCCTCGTCCATCTGTGTGTCTCTGTGTTCTGTCTCTCTCTCGCCCTCTCGGTTCCCGTGCTCCCTCTGTGCGCTTTCCCGCGTCTCGACTCTCTGGGCAAGCAGGCCGGCCCCCTTTTCGGCTCCCGTGCGTTTTCCCTCCAAAAAACTTAGGTTTTTCAGCCTTTTCCCAGGGAGGCAGGCGTGGCTTGCTTGCTTGCTTGCTTGCTTGCTTGCTTGTGTGTGTGTCCGTCCCCGTCCCTGCAGGCGGGCCCCTTTCGACAGCTGGGCGTTTTCCCTCCCAAAAACTTAGTATATCCACCTTTTCTTTCTTTTTTTTCGGCAGGCAGGCAGGCAGGCGTGTGTGCGCGCGCGCGCGCGTCCCCGTCCCTCCCTCCCGAGAGAGAGCTGCCCCTTGCCTCTGCCCGCAGGTGCTGGCGCTCGGCTTTCGCTTGCAGCCGGTTGGGCGCAGCTGCTGCCGGTGGGAGGGGCCTAAGCTAAGGAGGCCGGGCGGCTGGCGCCCCCTGCGGCTGCGGTCGTTGTCGGGCCGTTGACAGAAGATCAAAGAGCAGGGCCCCCGCCCGGGACTGGCAGGAAGGCAGGCGGGCAGGCAAGAGAGAGGGGGAGCAGAGTCCCGCGGCAGGCCTCTGGCTGCAGGGAGGCCGGCGGCTGCGCGGGTCCCGGGCTCCAGAGGAGTCGGCCTGCGCCACTGTGCGCCAGCGGAACGCCCGCGCGTCGGTCCGCGCCTTTGTGGGCATCGCTTCTCGGCCTTTTGGCTAAGATCAAGTGTAGTATCTGTTCTTATCAGTTTAATATCTGATACGTCCCCCATCGGGGGACCACATATTAAACGGATTTTTGGAACAGGGAGCTGGATCAGGAGCTTGCTCCGTCCTCTCCACGCATCGGCCCGGTATTGCAGCGCCTCCGGGAGCGGTGCACCACCTTCTCTCAGCGGTGAAAAGACAGACGTAGGTAGGTAGCTAGCTAGCTAGCTAGCTAGCGAGCGAGCGAGCGAGCGAGCGAGCGAGCAAGCAAGCGGAGTGGACTGGAGCTCCTTCTTCTCGGGTCTCGTCCCTCGTCCCTCGTCCATCTGTGTGTCTCTGTGTTCTGTCTCTCTCTCGCCCTCTCGGTTCCCGTGCTCCCTCTGTGCGCTTTCCCGCGTCTCGACTCTCTGGGCAAGCAGGCCGGCCCCCTTTTCGGCTCCCGTGCGTTTTCCCTCCAAAAAACTTAGGTTTTTCAGCCTTTTCCCAGGGAGGCAGGCGTGGCTTGCTTGCTTGCTTGCTTGCTTGCTTGCTTGTGTGTGTGTCCGTCCCCGTCCCTGCAGGCGGGCCCCTTTCGACAGCTGGGCGTTTTCCCTCCCAAAAACTTAGTATATCCACCTTTTCTTTCTTTTTTTTCGGCAGGCAGGCAGGCAGGCGTGTGTGCGCGCGCGCGCGCGTCCCCGTCCCTCCCTCCCGAGAGAGAGCTGCCCCTTGCCTCTGCCCGCAGGTGCTGGCGCTCGGCTTTCGCTTGCAGCCGGTTGGGCGCAGCTGCTGCCGGTGGGAGGGGCCTAAGCTAAGGAGGCCGGGCGGCTGGCGCCCCCTGCGGCTGCGGTCGTTGTCGGGCCGTTGACAGAAGATCAAAGAGCAGGGCCCCCGCCCGGGACTGGCAGGAAGGCAGGCGGGCAGGCAAGAGAGAGGGGGAGCAGAGTCCCGCGGCAGGCCTCTGGCTGCAGGGAGGCCGGCGGCTGCGCGGGTCCCGGGCTCCAGAGGAGTCGGCCTGCGCCACTGTGCGCCAGCGGAACGCCCGCGCGTCGGTCCGCGCCTTTGTGGGCATCGCTTCTCGGCCTTTTGGCTAAGATCAAGTGTAGTATCTGTTCTTATCAGTTTAATATCTGATACGTCCCCCATCGGGGGACCACATATTAAACGGATTTTTGGAACAGGGAGCTGGATCAGGAGCTTGCTCCGTCCTCTCCACGCATCGGCCCGGTATTGCAGCGCCTCCGGGAGCGGTGCACCACCTTCTCTCAGCGGTGAAAAGACAGACGTAGGTAGGTAGCTAGCTAGCTAGCTAGCTAGCGAGCGAGCGAGCGAGCGAGCGAGCGAGCAAGCAAGCGGAGTGGACTGGAGCTCCTTCTTCTCGGGTCTCGTCCCTCGTCCCTCGTCCATCTGTGTGTCTCTGTGTTCTGTCTCTCTCTCGCCCTCTCGGTTCCCGTGCTCCCTCTGTGCGCTTTCCCGCGTCTCGACTCTCTGGGCAAGCAGGCCGGCCCCCTTTTCGGCTCCCGTGCGTTTTCCCTCCAAAAAACTTAGGTTTTTCAGCCTTTTCCCAGGGAGGCAGGCGTGGCTTGCTTGCTTGCTTGCTTGCTTGCTTGCTTGTGTGTGTGTCCGTCCCCGTCCCTGCAGGCGGGCCCCTTTCGACAGCTGGGCGTTTTCCCTCCCAAAAACTTAGTATATCCACCTTTTCTTTCTTTTTTTTCGGCAGGCAGGCAGGCAGGCGTGTGTGCGCGCGCGCGCGCGTCCCCGTCCCTCCCTCCCGAGAGAGAGCTGCCCCTTGCCTCTGCCCGCAGGTGCTGGCGCTCGGCTTTCGCTTGCAGCCGGTTGGGCGCAGCTGCTGCCGGTGGGAGGGGCCTAAGCTAAGGAGGCCGGGCGGCTGGCGCCCCCTGCGGCTGCGGTCGTTGTCGGGCCGTTGACAGAAGATCAAAGAGCAGGGCCCCCGCCCGGGACTGGCAGGAAGGCAGGCGGGCAGGCAAGAGAGAGGGGGAGCAGAGTCCCGCGGCAGGCCTCTGGCTGCAGGGAGGCCGGCGGCTGCGCGGGTCCCGGGCTCCAGAGGAGTCGGCCTGCGCCACTGTGCGCCAGCGGAACGCCCGCGCGTCGGTCCGCGCCTTTGTGGGCATCGCTTCTCGGCCTTTTGGCTAAGGTCAGAGGTCGAGGGAGAGAGGAACAAGAGGACAGCGTTTTGCGGAGACACGTTTGGATTACCTGGATTTTGGACCCGGATTGCTTTTGGACTACGATTTTTGCCTTTGGACGTCGGACTTTTGATTTTCACCCGGCTTTGCATTCCTTGGCTGTTTTGGTGGCCGAAAGGCTGCCCAACCATGGCTGCAGGGCCTGGAGAGGCGAGGAGGGCTGGGAAGGACCCCAGCATTAAGTGGACTCTCCGCTTCCGCTGGAAGCCGGAGACGGCACCACCTGGAAGGGAGAAGTTCGAGGATGACGTCCTGTTTGGAGCTTTGGGGCTGAAGGCGGCAGAGATCTTGTGTGTGCAGGGGAACCAGCCACAGAAATTCATGGACACCACCTTCATCAGCGCCGATATCCACAAGAGAACGGTAGGGAAATGCATCGAGATCATTAAGAACGGCGGATTTCCGGAGTATGAGTGTGGGGGACTGCAGAGCGACAGCAAGAGGTGGGTGGTTTTGCACATGTTTGATCCGTTTGTGAAAGACGCCGACGTGAGTACCTTCCTAAGCAGGTACGTGGATGTGAAGGCGGGTCCCTTGGGGCTCAAGGACACACGTACTGTGTGGACGGGAAAACGTCGGTATCTGGTGGAGTTGCGGCAGGATAAAACATCAAAGGACGGATACAGCCACCCACCAGGCACATTCGCCATCGGAGGAGGTAGGGGGTACATGTTTTATTGGGACCAGCCTGATTTTTGCAGGAGGTGCCGGACTTTCGGGCACCGAGAGGGGGCATGTACGGCGGAGAAGTGCGGCAAGTGCGGCTGTCAGGGACACCAAACCCGAGAGTGCAAGGTGAAAGAGTGCTCCTTGTGCGGGGATAGAGGCCACCTGTTCCGGCAGTGCAAAAAGAGGGGCGCGGCCACGGAGGAGGCGGCTACGAAGAAGACGGCCGCGGAGAAGGCGGCCACCGAGGAGGAGAGCATGGAGGAGGCGGTCAGAGAGTGGATGGCGCAGGAAGACGAGGCTAGTGAGGGGGAAGGTCGGCCGAAGGGTAGCAGACCCCCTGGTAAGGGGGAGAAGAAGGGAGGAAGACAGGGGAGAGAGGTGCACCAGGGAGAAGAGGACGGAGAGCGACCAGGAACGTCGTGGGGCTCCGACGTGGAGCAACTGGAGACGGCGCAGGGAGGGGACGGTGAACAGCCGGGAACATCAGGAGGAGCAGACGGAGGGGCCGGAACCTGGGCGGAGGTGGTGAAGAAGGGGCGCCCCCTGAAGGACGGGGGAAGAACTGCGACACCGACACCGACGCCAACAGAGGAGGAGGGGATGGTAATCCTGCAGGGCGCAGGGAAGAAGAGGAGGTCAAAGAGGCAGAGGGCGGAAAGGCGTCAACAGGAGACGCAGGAAAAGAAGAAGAGGACGGCCGAGGAGGAAGGCCAGGAGGAAGACCCGGGAGACTTTGCAGACTCTGAGGGGATGGAAGAGGAGGAGGGAGTTTTGTCGGCCTCGAGTGACTCCGAGGCCGAAAGCACCTCGGAATCTCTCCCCCCAGGGCAGGGGTCAGGGGCGGCAATGCTGGCCGTCTACTCAGTGGCGGCCAACGTAACGGACGATGGCAGCCCCGTAGTCTACTGCCAGCCTGAAACGCCAACTCCGG
Source organism: Lepisosteus platostomus (assembly GCF_059453375.1). Classification (NCBI taxonomy): domain Eukaryota; kingdom Metazoa; phylum Chordata; class Actinopteri; order Semionotiformes; family Lepisosteidae; genus Lepisosteus; species Lepisosteus platostomus. The sequence goes on from NC_142625.1 coordinate 62,677, forward strand.
AACGAGAGTCCCCGGACAGCCGCGTGGTCCACTTTATGGACACAGAGGATGGCAGCTCGGAGAGTACAGCAGGGACGGCGAGCTCACCTGATTCCAGCCGATCGGAGGGAATGGAGAGTGACAGCCCCCCTCAAGACCCGCCATGACCCTCACAGTTGCAACAGCTAACGTGAGGGGTCTGAGGAAGCAGGAAAAAAGAGTGGCAGTGTTTTCCTACCTGTCTCGAAGGTATCTGGATGTGATCTTTCTGCAGGAAGTCCATCTCAAGGACCTCGACGACGTGAGGACCCTCCAGAGGGAGTGGAGGAAGGGCCCTTCGTGGTGGAGCGTCGGAGGGGTGAACTCCTCTGGTGTGGGTATCCTGTGCGGCTTGCCAGGGTTCGCCGCCCAAACAGTCAGCTCAGTAATTCCCGGACGTCTGCTGGTGGTGGACGGAACCTGGAGGGGAGTGAAGATAAGGCTGGTCAACGTGTACGCCCCAGCAGACAGAAGGCAGCAGGGCTCCTTTTTGAAAGACCTGGAGCCCGTGCTGTACACCAATAGAGAGCTGATTGTAGGCGGCGACTTCAACATCGACCTGGGAGACCCGCGCGGCCAGGGAGTTCATCTGTTGAGGTCCTTGATCGCGGATTTTGGCCTTCGAGATGGGTTTAAGAACGTTGCACACCACACCTGGGACAATGGAAGAGGGAGTTTTCGACGCCTCGACTACATCCTCTCTACTGTGAAGTGGACAACGCTAAGCAGGCAAGTGACCCCTACCTGGTTCTCGGACCATCGGCTGCTCACGGTCTCCTTCGGTGTTGAGGACCCGCGCTTCCAGGCTGGGTACTGGAAGCTGAACAAACAAGTTCTTCACGAGGAGAGATACCGAAGGAAGATCGAGACAGTGTTGAAAGACCTGGAAAAGAAGAGGGAGCTCTATAGCTCTGCGGTGCACTGGTGGGAATCGTGCAAACAGACTCTCGCAACGGTCACCAGGCGATACTGCTGGATCCGGCGGAGTCTGGAGGAACGCCAGTGCGCCCAGCTCCAAGAGGAGCTGGAAGCACTGTATGAGCAGCTGAACCAGGGGGGTGCCTTCGACGGCGAGAAGATCGCCAACGTCAGGAGCCTGCTTAGGGAAAAGTGGCTGCAGAGAGCAAAGAACTTTCTTTTCAGGCTGCGGGGAGTTTGGAAGGAGGGAGAAGAACAGTGCTCACCCCAATTCTTCAGCGCCGTGAGAAAGCAGCAGGAGCGCTGCTGCTTCGAAAGTATACGGCGCGAGGATGGGACTGCAGCCACAGACTTGCCCGGGATGCTGGAGTGTGCCACAGGGTTCTATACAGCCTTGTTCCAGGAGAAGGAGATCGACGCCAGCATCAAGGAGAGGCTCCTGGAGGGTGTGGAAAAGGCGGTAGACGATCCCGCCTCGCTGGTTGGGCCTGTGACGGGGGCGGAAATAAAAACAGCATTGTTTGGATTGAAGAAGGGAACCGTCCCTGGAGTAGACGGCCTACCAGCGGAATTCTACCGGACCTTCTGGGATCAACTAGAGCCTTTTCTGGTGCAGGTTTTCAATGAGGCCCTGGACAGCAATGAACTGGGCCTCTCTATGAAGACCGGCGTCGTGACTCTGATCTACAAGGGAGGAGACAAGGCGGACCTGGGAAATTGGAGGCCGATCCAGATCCTGTGCACTGATTATAAGATCTTGGCCAGGGTGCTGGGCGGCCGTCTGAAAACGGTGATGCCGGCGCTGGTCGGGGCGGACCAGACATGTGGCGTGGCAGGCCGGAAGATCAGCTGGACCCTGCAGCTGATCCGGGACATCATCGCCTGGGTGGAGGACAGAGGCCTGCCGCTCATGCTGGTGAGCCTAGACCAGGCAAAGGCGTTCGACCGGGTCCATCATGGGATCCTGTGGGCACTCTTGAGGAAGAAGGGTCTGCCTGATGTCTTTGTCAGGTGGATTGAAGCACTCTACAACGGCGCTGCGTCCCGGGTAAGAGTCAACGGAGCAGTAGGGAGGAGGATTCCGGTAAGGTGTGGTGTGCGACAGGGATGTCCACTCTCGCCCCTGCTGTACGTTATCTACCTCGAGCTGCTACTGGACCCTTTACGGAAGGACACTGGAGTGGAGGGAATTAAAGTGCCAGGTGGAGGTGGGCAGGAAGCTAAAATCGCGGCCTACGCGGACGACGTGACGCTCTTCCTCAGCTCTGACAGGAGTCTGGGGAGAGTGTTGGAAATCGTGGAGGCCTACTCCAGAGGCACCGGCGCCCAACTGAATCGCGCCAAGAGCCTGGTGAAGCTTTTTGGAACCTGGCCGTACGTACCGGAGGTCGCCGGAGGACTGAAACAAACAACGGACCCGGTGAAAATCCTGGGGGTCCTATTTCACACCTTGGACCCCTCAGGACTGAACTGGGAGGCCAGGTTCCGGAAGATCAAGCAGAAGCTGGGCCTTTGGCAGCAACGATCCCTGACGTGGATAGGGAAGGCGCTGGTGCTGAAGGTGGAGATCCTGCCCTTGCTTCTCCACCTGGCAGTAGTGTACCCCCTACCAGCAAGGAGGAGGAAGGAACTGGTAAGAACAGTGTTTACCTTCGTGTGGGGCCACTCATACGAACGGATCCGCCGGACAGACATGTGCAGACCTACCGTGGAAGGAGGCAGAGGGATCCCGAACTTCCCAGTGAAGTTGGACTGCGTGTTCGTCGCCAACCTGTGCGTCATCCTGCACGGTAACCCGCCCCACCTGTGCGGCCGGTTCGTGAGCCTCTGGCTGGCAGCGAGTATGAGACACCTGGCCGCCTGGAAGAACACGACCCCGAAGGCTGAGCGGCTCCCACTGCACTATCGCCACGCAGTGCAGTGGCTGCGGGCACATCCAGAGGTACGGGACAAGGACGTAGCGCTGAGCCATAGGAGGATGTACTTGGTGGTCACAGCACTGGACAGGCCAGCGCTCCTGGGTGTGCCCAGTGACATCTGGCAGCAGGTCCAACCAAAGGGCCTGGACAACAGGCTCAAAGACCTGAACTGGCTTGGTGTGTGGGGTCGAATGGCGGTCAGGGCCGTCATGTACTCGCACGGACTGTCAAAGAAGAGCCAGTGCCCGAGGCACGGCTGCACAGGGGAAGAAACCGTTAACCACGTCTTTTGGGAGTGCGGGTTCGTGCAGAGGGTGTGGAGGTCTAGTCAGCACCTGTACGCACAGGTAGGCCTGGGGTCCCTCTTGACGCTGAACACGGTAATGAAGGGTGTGGCTGGTTCCCGAAGATGGAACGCGGCGTTTCTGCTATGGCTCCTTATCAGCCTGACCAAGCTCCACGTCTGGGACGCAAGATCTGAGCTGGTCAAACACGGAGTAGAGAGATCAGTGCCGGCCATCTTAAAGAAAGTTAAGAGGGACGTCTCACGGAGGATTCGGTGGGACGTCCTCCGATGGGGATTCGCCGCGGCACGCGAACGTTGGAAGGACTTGATCACATGGGTGTAAAGGTGGAGGGTAGTGTAAACTTTTAAAGCACTGTTTTTACTGATTTCTAATAAAACATAAAAAAAATCTGTTCTTATCAGTTTAATATCTGATACGTCCCCCATCGGGGGACCACATATTAAACGGATTTTTGGAACAGGGAGCTGGATCAGGAGCTTGCTCCGTCCTCTCCACGCATCGGCCCGGTATTGCAGCGCCTCCGGGAGCGGTGCACCACCTTCTCTCAGCGGTGAAAAGACAGACGTAGGTAGGTAGCTAGCTAGCTAGCTAGCTAGCGAGCGAGCGAGCGAGCGAGCGAGCGAGCAAGCAAGCGGAGTGGACTGGAGCTCCTTCTTCTCGGGTCTCGTCCCTCGTCCCTCGTCCATCTGTGTGTCTCTGTGTTCTGTCTCTCTCTCGCCCTCTCGGTTCCCGTGCTCCCTCTGTGCGCTTTCCCGCGTCTCGACTCTCTGGGCAAGCAGGCCGGCCCCCTTTTCGGCTCCCGTGCGTTTTCCCTCCAAAAAACTTAGGTTTTTCAGCCTTTTCCCAGGGAGGCAGGCGTGGCTTGCTTGCTTGCTTGCTTGCTTGCTTGCTTGTGTGTGTGTCCGTCCCCGTCCCTGCAGGCGGGCCCCTTTCGACAGCTGGGCGTTTTCCCTCCCAAAAACTTAGTATATCCACCTTTTCTTTCTTTTTTTTCGGCAGGCAGGCAGGCAGGCGTGTGTGCGCGCGCGCGCGCGTCCCCGTCCCTCCCTCCCGAGAGAGAGCTGCCCCTTGCCTCTGCCCGCAGGTGCTGGCGCTCGGCTTTCGCTTGCAGCCGGTTGGGCGCAGCTGCTGCCGGTGGGAGGGGCCTAAGCTAAGGAGGCCGGGCGGCTGGCGCCCCCTGCGGCTGCGGTCGTTGTCGGGCCGTTGACAGAAGATCAAAGAGCAGGGCCCCCGCCCGGGACTGGCAGGAAGGCAGGCGGGCAGGCAAGAGAGAGGGGGAGCAGAGTCCCGCGGCAGGCCTCTGGCTGCAGGGAGGCCGGCGGCTGCGCGGGTCCCGGGCTCCAGAGGAGTCGGCCTGCGCCACTGTGCGCCAGCGGAACGCCCGCGCGTCGGTCCGCGCCTTTGTGGGCATCGCTTCTCGGCCTTTTGGCTAAGATCAAGTGTAGTATCTGTTCTTATCAGTTTAATATCTGATACGTCCCCCATCGGGGGACCACATATTAAACGGATTTTTGGAACAGGGAGCTGGATCAGGAGCTTGCTCCGTCCTCTCCACGCATCGGCCCGGTATTGCAGCGCCTCCGGGAGCGGTGCACCACCTTCTCTCAGCGGTGAAAAGACAGACGTAGGTAGGTAGCTAGCTAGCTAGCTAGCTAGCGAGCGAGCGAGCGAGCGAGCGAGCGAGCAAGCAAGCGGAGTGGACTGGAGCTCCTTCTTCTCGGGTCTCGTCCCTCGTCCCTCGTCCATCTGTGTGTCTCTGTGTTCTGTCTCTCTCTCGCCCTCTCGGTTCCCGTGCTCCCTCTGTGCGCTTTCCCGCGTCTCGACTCTCTGGGCAAGCAGGCCGGCCCCCTTTTCGGCTCCCGTGCGTTTTCCCTCCAAAAAACTTAGGTTTTTCAGCCTTTTCCCAGGGAGGCAGGCGTGGCTTGCTTGCTTGCTTGCTTGCTTGCTTGCTTGTGTGTGTGTCCGTCCCCGTCCCTGCAGGCGGGCCCCTTTCGACAGCTGGGCGTTTTCCCTCCCAAAAACTTAGTATATCCACCTTTTCTTTCTTTTTTTTCGGCAGGCAGGCAGGCAGGCGTGTGTGCGCGCGCGCGCGCGTCCCCGTCCCTCCCTCCCGAGAGAGAGCTGCCCCTTGCCTCTGCCCGCAGGTGCTGGCGCTCGGCTTTCGCTTGCAGCCGGTTGGGCGCAGCTGCTGCCGGTGGGAGGGGCCTAAGCTAAGGAGGCCGGGCGGCTGGCGCCCCCTGCGGCTGCGGTCGTTGTCGGGCCGTTGACAGAAGATCAAAGAGCAGGGCCCCCGCCCGGGACTGGCAGGAAGGCAGGCGGGCAGGCAAGAGAGAGGGGGAGCAGAGTCCCGCGGCAGGCCTCTGGCTGCAGGGAGGCCGGCGGCTGCGCGGGTCCCGGGCTCCAGAGGAGTCGGCCTGCGCCACTGTGCGCCAGCGGAACGCCCGCGCGTCGGTCCGCGCCTTTGTGGGCATCGCTTCTCGGCCTTTTGGCTAAGGTCAGAGGTCGAGGGAGAAACGAGCGAGAGGACAACACCCGAGAGGATACGCCTTTGGATTGCCTTTTTGGAACTGGAACCCGGACTGCCTTTTGGACAACGTTTTTTGGACCCTTGGACGTCGGTACCTTTGTTTTTGCACCAGGCTCTCGTGGGGGCTGTTTGCAGCCGAAAGGCTGCTTCAACCATGGCTGCGGAGCCTGGAGAGGCGAGGAGGGCTGGGATGGACCCCAGCGTTAAGTGGACTGTCCGCTTCCATTGGAAGCCGGAGACGGTGCCACCTGGAAGGGAGCAATTTGAAGACGAGATTCTGTTCGGAGCTTTGGGGCTGAAGGTACCGGAAATTAAGTGTGTGCAAGGGAACCGGCCACAGAAGTTTATTGATGCCACGTTTATGAGCGCGGATATCCACAAGAGAGTGGTGGGGAAGTGCACAAAGCTCATCAAGGACGGCGGATTGCGGGATTATGAATGCGGCGGATTACAGTGCGACAGCAAGAGGTGGGTGGTCTTACATATGTTCGACCCGTTCGTTTCAGACGCCGACGTGACGACTTTCCTACGCAGATACGCGGAGGTGTTGGTGGGACCATCAGTGCTCAGCGACACGCGTACTGTGTGGACAGGGAAGCGTCGGTACCTGGTGGAGCTACGGCGGGGGGACAACGGAACACCGGACGGACTTACCCACCCACCAGCCACTTTCTCAATTGGAGGAGGTAGGGGGTACTTATACTACTGGGATCAGCCGGAATTTTGTAGAAAGTGCCGGGCCTTCGGGCACCGAGAGGGGGCGTGCGACGCAGAAAAGTGCAGAAAGTGCAACCGATCGGGGCATGACACACGAAGTTGCCCGGTAAAGGAGTGCTCCCTGTGTGGGGAATCGGGGCACCTATTCCGGCAGTGTGAGAAGAGGGGCAAGGAAATAGACAGGGCAGTAAAGGAGTGGATCCAGCAGGAAGACGAAAAGAGCGAGGGGGAAAACCAGCCGGCGGGTAGCGGGGCCCGTAAGGGACCGAAGAAGGGGGGAAGACAACCGGAGAAGGAACAAGAGAAGGAGGAGCGCCCGGCAGAAGAGGACGGCGAGCGACCCGGAACATCGTGGGGATCGGATGTCGACCAGCAGGGATCAGATGGCGAACAGGCGGGAACATCGCGGGGAGCAGACGGAGGGGCCGGAACTTGGGTGGAGGTGGTAAGACGAGGGCGCCCCCTGAAGGGGGGGGGGAGAACTGCAGCGCCAGCTCCAGCACCAGCCGAGGAGGAGGGGATGGTGACCCTGCAGGGCGCGGGGAAGAAGAGGAGGTCGAAGAGACAGAGGGCGGAAAAGCGCCAGCAGGAGACACAAGAGAAGAAGAAGAGGACGGCTGAGGAGGAAGGCCAGGAAGAAGACCCAGGAGATCTGGCAGACTCGGAAGGGATGGATGAGGAAGAGGGATGCTTGTCGGGCCTGAGTGATTCAGAGGCCGAAAGCTCCTCGGACTCTCTCCCACCAGGGCAGGGAGAAGTGGTAACACGGAGCGTCTTTTCGGTGGCACAAGACATGAACGAGGAAGGCAGCCCCTTAATCACCTGCCAGCCGGCAACACCTACTCCGGAGCAAGGGCTCATGGACAGCCCGCAGGATGTCCAGTTTATGGACACCGGGGATGAGAGTTCGGTGAGTACAGCAGGGACGGCGAGTTCCCCCGATTTCAGCCGCCTGGAAGGAATGGAGAGTGACAGCCCCCCTCGAGAACCGCCATGACCCTTACGGTAGCAACGGCTAACGTAAGGGGTCTGAGAAAGCAGGACAAAAGAGTGGCGGTTTTTTCTTACCTGTCTAGAAGGAACTTGGACTTGATTTTTTTGCAGGAAGTCCACCTCAAGGACCTCAACGACGTGAGGACCCTTCGGAGGGAGTGGAGGAGGGGTCCCTCGTGGTGGAGCGTCGGAGGGGTGAACTCCTCTGGTGTGGGCATCCTGTGCGGCTCGCCAGGGTTCGCCGCCCAAACAGTCAGCTCGGTGATTCCTGGACGTCTGCTGGTGGTGGACGGAACCTGGAAGGGTGTGAAGATTAGGGTAGTCAACGTGTACGCCCCAGCAGACAGAAGGCAGCAGGGCTCCTTTTTGAAAGACCTGGAGCCCGTGCTGTATACCAACAGAGAGCTGATTGTGGGCGGCGACTTCAACATCGACCTAGGAGACTCGCACGGCCAGGGAGTTCATCTGTTGAGGTCCTTGATTAAGGATTACAGACTTCAAGACGGGTTCCAAAACGTTGCACACCACACTTGGGACAACGGAAGAGGGAGTTTTAGACGTCTCGACTACATCCTCTCTACTGTGAAGTGGACAACGCTAAGCAGGCAAGTGACCCCTACCTGGTTCTCGGACCATCGGCTGCTCGCGGTCTCCTTCGGTGTTGAGGACCCGCGCTTCCAGGCTGGATACTGGAAGCTGAATAAACAAGTCTTACGAGAGGAGAGATACCGAAGGAAGATCGGAACAGTGCTGAAAGACCTCGTGAAGAGAAGGGAGCTCTTTAGCTCTGCGGTGCACTGGTGGGAATCGTGCAAGCAGACTCTCGCAACGGTCACCAGGCGATACTGCTGGATCCGGCGGAGTCTGGAGGAACGCCAGTGCGCCCAGCTCCAAGAAGAGCTAGAAGCACTGTACGAGCAGCTGAACCAGGGGGGCGCTTACAGTGGCGAGAAGATCGCAAACATCAGGAGCCTGCTAAGAGACACGTGGCTGCAGAGAGCAAAAAACTATCTTTTCAGACTGAGGGGAGTTTGGAGAGAGGGAGAAGAACAATGCTCACCCCAGTTCTTCAGCGCCGTGAAAAGACAGCAGGAGCGCAGCTGTTTCGAGAGCATACGGCGCGAGGATGGGACTGCAGCCACGGACTTACCCGGGATGTTGGAGTGTGCCACAGGGTTCTATGCAGCCTTGTTTCAGGAGAAGGAGATCGACGCCAGCATCAAGGAGAGGCTCCTGGAAGGTGCGGAGAAGGTGGTGGACGACTCTGACTCGCTGGTCGGGCCCGTGACGGGGGCGGAAATAAAAACAGCATTGCTCGGATTGAAGAAGGGCACCGTCCCCGGTGTCGATGGCCTACCAGCGGAATTCTACTGTACCTTCTGGGACCAACTGGAGCCTTTTCTGGTGAAGGTTTTCAATGAGGCCCTGGACAGCAATGAACTGGGCCTCTCGATGAAGACCGGCGTCGTTTCTCTGATCTTCAAGGGAGGAGACAAGGCGGACCTGGGAAACTGGAGGCCGATCCAGCTCCTGTGCACAGACTATAAGATCTTGGCCAGGGTGCTGGGCGGCCGCCTGAGAACGGTAATGCCGGCGCTGGTCGGAGCAGACCAGACATGTGGCGTGGCAGGCCGGAAGATCAGCTGGACCCTGCAGCTGATCCGGGACACCATCGCCTGGGTTGAGGACAGAGGCCTGCCGCTCATGCTGGTGAGTTTAGACCAGGCAAAGGCGTTCGACCGGGTCCACCACGGGATCCTGTGGGCGCTCCTGAGAAAGAAAGGACTGCCTGACGATTTCGTCAGGTGGATAGAGGTACTTTACAATGGTGCTACATCCCGGGTAAGCGTCAACGGAGCAGTAGGGAGGAGGATTTCGGTAAAGTGTGGTGTGCGACAGGGCTGTCCACTCTCACCCCTGCTGTACGTCATCTTCTTGGAACTCCTACTGGACCAGTTACGGAAGGATCCCGGTGTGGTAGGAATCAAAGTGCCAGGTGGAGGAGGGCAGGAAGCAAAAATCGCGGCCTACGCGGACGACGTGACACTCTTCCTCAGCTCTGACAGGAGTCTGGGGAGAGTGTTGGACATCGTGGAGGCCTACTCCAGAGGCACCGGCGCCCAACTGAATCGCGCCAAGAGCCTGGTGAAGCTTTTTGGAACCTGGTCATACGCACCGGAGATCATCGGGGGACTGAAGCAGACAACAGACCCGGTGAAAATCCTGGGGGTCCTATTTCACACCTCGGACCCCTCAGGACTGAACTGGGAGGCCAGGTTCCGGAAGACCAAGCAGAAGCTGGGCCTTTGGCAGCATCGATCCCTGACGTGGATAGGGAAGGCGCTGGTGCTGAAGGTGGAGATCCTGCCCTTGTTACTCCACCTGGCGGTAGTGTACCCCCTACCTGTGAGAAAGAGAAGAGAGCTGGTGAGGACAATCTTCGCATTCGTCTGGGGCCGCTCATATGAACTCATCCGCCGAACGGATATGTGCAGACCCGTAGAGGAAGGAGGCAGAGGGATCCCGGACTTCCCAGTGAAGCTGGACTGCATCTTCGTCGCCAACCTGTGCGTCATCCTGCACGGCAACCCGCCCCACCTGTGCGGCCGGTTCGTGAGCCTCTGGCTGGCGGCGAGTATGCGACACCTGGCCGCCTGGACGAACGTGACCCCGAAGGCGGAGCGACTCCCACTGCACTACCGCCACGCAGTGCAGTGGCTGAGGGCACACCCAGAGGTACGGGACAGAGAGATAGTGCTGAGCCACAGACTGATGTATCGGACAATCATGACAACAGATAGGCCAGCGCTCCTGGGTGTGCCCAAGGACATCTGGCAGCAGGCCCAACCAAAGGGCCTGGATAACAGGCTCAAAGATCTAAACTGGCTTGGTGTGTGGGGTCGAATGGCGGTCAGGGCCGTCATGCACTCGCACGGATTGTCAAAACAGAGCCAGTGCCCGAGGCACGGCTGCACAGGGGAAGAAACAGTCAATCATGTCTTTTGGGAGTGCGGGTTCGTGCAGAGGGTGTGGAGGTCCAGCCAGCACCACTACGCACAGGTAGGCCTGGGGTCCCTCTTGACGCTAAATGTGGTAATGAAGGGCGTGGCCGGTTCCCGGAAGTGGAACGCAGCTTTTCTTTTATGGCTCCTGATCAGCTTGACCAAGCTGTACATTTGGGAAGCGAGGGCAACGTTGGTCAAGCATGGCGTGGAGAGATCGGTCCCAGGAATCCTGAGACGAGTCAGAAAGGACGTGGCACGGAGAATCAGATGGGACGTCTTCCGATGGGGCTTCGCTGCCGCTCGGGAGAGATGGAAGGACTTGATCACGTGGTGTTAAAGGTGGTGGGTAGTTTAAACTTTTAAAAGCACTGTTTTGTACTGATTTCTAATAAAACATAAAAAAAATCTGTTCTTATCAGTTTAATATCTGATACGTCCCCCATCGGGGGACCACATATTAAACGGATTTTTGGAACAGGGAGCTGGATCAGGAGCTTGCTCCGTCCTCTCCACGCATCGGCCCGGTATTGCAGCGCCTCCGGGAGCGGTGCACCACCTTCTCTCAGCGGTGAAAAGACAGACGTAGGTAGGTAGCTAGCTAGCTAGCTAGCTAGCGAGCGAGCGAGCGAGCGAGCGAGCGAGCAAGCAAGCGGAGTGGACTGGAGCTCCTTCTTCTCGGGTCTCGTCCCTCGTCCCTCGTCCATCTGTGTGTCTCTGTGTTCTGTCTCTCTCTCGCCCTCTCGGTTCCCGTGCTCCCTCTGTGCGCTTTCCCGCGTCTCGACTCTCTGGGCAAGCAGGCCGGCCCCCTTTTCGGCTCCCGTGCGTTTTCCCTCCAAAAAACTTAGGTTTTTCAGCCTTTTCCCAGGGAGGCAGGCGTGGCTTGCTTGCTTGCTTGCTTGCTTGCTTGCTTGTGTGTGTGTCCGTCCCCGTCCCTGCAGGCGGGCCCCTTTCGACAGCTGGGCGTTTTCCCTCCCAAAAACTTAGTATATCCACCTTTTCTTTCTTTTTTTTCGGCAGGCAGGCAGGCAGGCGTGTGTGCGCGCGCGCGCGCGTCCCCGTCCCTCCCTCCCGAGAGAGAGCTGCCCCTTGCCTCTGCCCGCAGGTGCTGGCGCTCGGCTTTCGCTTGCAGCCGGTTGGGCGCAGCTGCTGCCGGTGGGAGGGGCCTAAGCTAAGGAGGCCGGGCGGCTGGCGCCCCCTGCGGCTGCGGTCGTTGTCGGGCCGTTGACAGAAGATCAAAGAGCAGGGCCCCCGCCCGGGACTGGCAGGAAGGCAGGCGGGCAGGCAAGAGAGAGGGGGAGCAGAGTCCCGCGGCAGGCCTCTGGCTGCAGGGAGGCCGGCGGCTGCGCGGGTCCCGGGCTCCAGAGGAGTCGGCCTGCGCCACTGTGCGCCAGCGGAACGCCCGCGCGTCGGTCCGCGCCTTTGTGGGCATCGCTTCTCGGCCTTTTGGCTAAGATCAAGTGTAGTATCTGTTCTTATCAGTTTAATATCTGATACGTCCCCCATCGGGGGACCACATATTAAACGGATTTTTGGAACAGGGAGCTGGATCAGGAGCTTGCTCCGTCCTCTCCACGCATCGGCCCGGTATTGCAGCGCCTCCGGGAGCGGTGCACCACCTTCTCTCAGCGGTGAAAAGACAGACGTAGGTAGGTAGCTAGCTAGCTAGCTAGCTAGCGAGCGAGCGAGCGAGCGAGCGAGCGAGCAAGCAAGCGGAGTGGACTGGAGCTCCTTCTTCTCGGGTCTCGTCCCTCGTCCCTCGTCCATCTGTGTGTCTCTGTGTTCTGTCTCTCTCTCGCCCTCTCGGTTCCCGTGCTCCCTCTGTGCGCTTTCCCGCGTCTCGACTCTCTGGGCAAGCAGGCCGGCCCCCTTTTCGGCTCCCGTGCGTTTTCCCTCCAAAAAACTTAGGTTTTTCAGCCTTTTCCCAGGGAGGCAGGCGTGGCTTGCTTGCTTGCTTGCTTGCTTGCTTGCTTGTGTGTGTGTCCGTCCCCGTCCCTGCAGGCGGGCCCCTTTCGACAGCTGGGCGTTTTCCCTCCCAAAAACTTAGTATATCCACCTTTTCTTTCTTTTTTTTCGGCAGGCAGGCAGGCAGGCGTGTGTGCGCGCGCGCGCGCGTCCCCGTCCCTCCCTCCCGAGAGAGAGCTGCCCCTTGCCTCTGCCCGCAGGTGCTGGCGCTCGGCTTTCGCTTGCAGCCGGTTGGGCGCAGCTGCTGCCGGTGGGAGGGGCCTAAGCTAAGGAGGCCGGGCGGCTGGCGCCCCCTGCGGCTGCGGTCGTTGTCGGGCCGTTGACAGAAGATCAAAGAGCAGGGCCCCCGCCCGGGACTGGCAGGAAGGCAGGCGGGCAGGCAAGAGAGAGGGGGAGCAGAGTCCCGCGGCAGGCCTCTGGCTGCAGGGAGGCCGGCGGCTGCGCGGGTCCCGGGCTCCAGAGGAGTCGGCCTGCGCCACTGTGCGCCAGCGGAACGCCCGCGCGTCGGTCCGCGCCTTTGTGGGCATCGCTTCTCGGCCTTTTGGCTAAGATCGAGGTTTAAGCCGGCAAGCCCGCAATTCCGAGATCTTAGTCAGGGGGTCGGGAAGGCGGCGGGAGGAGCTGGAAGGATCGGAAGGAGTGAAGGTCTGAGCGTGGAACGTGGGATTGAGAAGATCGACGGCGTTGACGAGGAGGAGTGCAGAACGGCGCAGAGTTGGACGGTGGTGGAGGCAGTTACCTGGAGGCCGTGGAAGGAGTTGGGGCAGCGGCTTGTTGGCGTCCGGCTGGAACGATGGCGGGATCCCTTGGGTTGAGGAAGGAGCGGAGGAAGAACTCCCTTCGCTTCGTGTTGCGAGGACGAGAAGGCCTGGGAACATGGAACAGAGGGAAGTTCAAGGATTTAATTTTGAAACGTTTTTTGAATGTACAGATGTCTGACTTAGTTTGTTTGCAAGATTTTTGTGAGCGGGGGATTTTTGATTTGACTTTGATTTCTGAGTCACTGGTTTGGGGACTTTGGGAGTTGATACAAGCACGAAAGGAGGAGGCGCCATTGAGCCTCTTCAAAGTAGAACCGTGGTTTGCGGGGAACTTGAAAGGTATGACTGTTTTTGTGTTGGACCCTTTCGTTTCAGAGGAGGACATAGAGGGGTTTTTGGGGAAGCATGTGACACTGTATGGAAGAGGGAAGAAAGAACGAGATGAAGAAGGTGTGTGGACTGGGAAGCGGAGATATTGGATGAGTCTGCGTCAGTGTCCGGCGGCTGAGGAGGGGGTGCTTCACCCCCCGGCGTTTTTCGAAATAGGCTCGGACGGGGCATACCTGTCTTATCCGGGCCAGCCCCGGGTGTGTTGGAAATGTTTTGAACTGGGACATTATGCGAAGCAATGTGGAACTATGAACTGTGGTCAGTGTGGATCACGAAGGCACGGGACAAAGGATTGTGTACGATGTTTTGTATGTGGGGAATGGGGTCATCTGCAGAGGGTTTGTTTGAGGGGAAGGGGAAAAGTCTTTGTACAGGAATTTGGTGTGAAGGAACAAAAGGGGGCAGAAGCGGTAGGGGGAGGCGTGATAGTTGGGGACGGGGAGGTGAGTGTGCATGATATGAGTGAGGTGTGCGTGGAGGTCAGGGAATTAGATAGGGAGGGAACGGGTGGGGGTGCCGAGGGAGGTAGTTGTGAGAGTGTGGTAAAGGGAATGGATAGTGTACAAGAGGAGATGTTGAAGGTAGAGGATAAAGTTACAGGGGAAGGTGTGGGGAGTTTGAGGGTAAATGGAATGCGACCAGCTGAAGAGTGTCAATTGAGTGTAGGGCCAAGCGTAGCTGAAACAATAAGTAGTGTTTCTAAAGAGGGTGGAAGTGGGAACATTGTGGGGTTAAAGCGTGAATCAGGGGAAGGGGCGAAGGATTGTGTGCATGTGGAGACGTTGAAAGGGGAGGTAATGGAAAGTTTGAATGTGGGAGAAGGTGTGGGGTGTATAGTGGAGAAGGTTAAAAAAGAAACTGGGAAAAACAAGGAGGGCGAGGGAGGTAAGAGTAAGTTGGCGGGGGAGGAGATGATAGATGGTGTGCATGTGGAGACGCCGAAGGAAGAGGTAATGGAAAGTTTGAATGTGGGAGAAGATGTGGGGTGTACGGAGGAGAAGGTTAAAAAAGAAACCGGGAAAAACAAGGAGGGCGAGGGAGGTAAGAGTAAGTTGGCGGGGGAGGAGATGAAAGATGGTGTGCATGTGGAGACGCCGATGGAAGAGGTAATGGAAAGTTTGAATGTGGGAGAAGGTGTGGGGTGTACGGAGGAGAAGGTTAAAAAAGAAACTGAAAAAAACAAGGAAGGTGTGGCATCAAGAGGTGGAGAGCGGATTAAGGATGGAATGAGCAAAGAACGAGTGGAGGGTGCCGAGGGAGGTAAGGGTAAATTGGCGGGGGAGAGAACGGGCTGTATACAAGAGGAGATGTTGAAGGTAGAGGATAAGGGGAAGATGAGCGTAGGTGAAGGGGAGGGGAATATGAGGGTAAAGGAGAAACGAATAGTAAAAGCAGGTGTGGTAGGTAAGGCGGAATTAGTGGAGGGGGTGAAGAATGGTGTGCATGTGGAGACGTTGAAAGGAGAGGTAGTGGAAAGTCTGAAGGTAGGAGAAGCGGTGGGGAGTATAAAAGGGAAAGTTAAAAAAGAAATGGGGAAAAACAAGGAAGGGGCAATATCAGGAGGTGGAGAGGTGATTAAAGATCGAATGAGTAAAGAACGAGTGGAGAGGTGTCAGCAGAGACCTAAAGTGGAGGGTGTGAGAGGAGTAGCCTCAAAAGTAAGTGTGAAGGGAAGTAGTAGTGACATTAGAGATAAGGGAATGCTTACTTGGGAGTTTACGGATAGCGATGTTGAGAGGGAGCATGAGGAGGATGTTAAACAGTGTGAAAAGGAGTGGAAGAAGGAAGGGTATACTGAAGGGTTGGTGAGGATACCGTTAACGTGCATTTCGTGGGACGTAACACCTGGACCGAAGGTAAAAGAAATTGAGCTGAATGAGGAGAATTTTCCACCCTTAGGGTCTGCAGAGGCCATGAGGGGGAAAAAGAGTACGGAAAAGAAATCTGATTCAGGGGTGAGTGTTGAGAAAGGTGAGTGTAAAAGTAAGTGTGTAAGTGGAGGAGGGGGTGTCCAGAGACAATGTCCAGAGATAAAGGACATTCAGTGTAAAGTGTGGGAGGAGACTGGTCTCCACCCTGAATGGCAGAGAGTGGTGATGGCTAAATGGAAGAAATGTTTGGCTACAATAAGTGAAGTGGAACGACGGTTTCCAGAGAGTCGTATTGAGCTAATAAAGGATGGGGATATTCCAGTGAAGTTTCGGATAGGTGGGAAGACAGCGAAGGAGTGCGCCCAGACAGCGAGAGAGCTGCATAAAGCATTAACTATAAGTTTAGATTTTGATCGGCGGTAATTTTTGTTATGATGGAAGCATTTAGGTGGTGAAGAGTGTGGGATGATCTGAGAATAGAGAACAGTTCATTTGAATAAGGGGTGGGATTATGATAATGAATGGTTTTTGTGAAGGTTGGGGTTTTTGTTGGGAAGTTTGGTTTCAAGGTTTTGGGTTTTTGTCTAATGAATTGTGGTTTGATGTATTTTGTATTTTTGTAATAAAAAAAAAAAAAAAATCTGTTCTTATCAGTTTAATATCTGATACGTCCCCCATCGGGGGACCACATATTAAACGGATTTTTGGAACAGGGAGCTGGATCAGGAGCTTGCTCCGTCCTCTCCACGCATCGGCCCGGTATTGCAGCGCCTCCGGGAGCGGTGCACCACCTTCTCTCAGCGGTGAAAAGACAGACGTAGGTAGGTAGCTAGCTAGCTAGCTAGCTAGCGAGCGAGCGAGCGAGCGAGCGAGCGAGCAAGCAAGCGGAGTGGACTGGAGCTCCTTCTTCTCGGGTCTCGTCCCTCGTCCCTCGTCCATCTGTGTGTCTCTGTGTTCTGTCTCTCTCTCGCCCTCTCGGTTCCCGTGCTCCCTCTGTGCGCTTTCCCGCGTCTCGACTCTCTGGGCAAGCAGGCCGGCCCCCTTTTCGGCTCCCGTGCGTTTTCCCTCCAAAAAACTTAGGTTTTTCAGCCTTTTCCCAGGGAGGCAGGCGTGGCTTGCTTGCTTGCTTGCTTGCTTGCTTGCTTGTGTGTGTGTCCGTCCCCGTCCCTGCAGGCGGGCCCCTTTCGACAGCTGGGCGTTTTCCCTCCCAAAAACTTAGTATATCCACCTTTTCTTTCTTTTTTTTCGGCAGGCAGGCAGGCAGGCGTGTGTGCGCGCGCGCGCGCGTCCCCGTCCCTCCCTCCCGAGAGAGAGCTGCCCCTTGCCTCTGCCCGCAGGTGCTGGCGCTCGGCTTTCGCTTGCAGCCGGTTGGGCGCAGCTGCTGCCGGTGGGAGGGGCCTAAGCTAAGGAGGCCGGGCGGCTGGCGCCCCCTGCGGCTGCGGTCGTTGTCGGGCCGTTGACAGAAGATCAAAGAGCAGGGCCCCCGCCCGGGACTGGCAGGAAGGCAGGCGGGCAGGCAAGAGAGAGGGGGAGCAGAGTCCCGCGGCAGGCCTCTGGCTGCAGGGAGGCCGGCGGCTGCGCGGGTCCCGGGCTCCAGAGGAGTCGGCCTGCGCCACTGTGCGCCAGCGGAACGCCCGCGCGTCGGTCCGCGCCTTTGTGGGCATCGCTTCTCGGCCTTTTGGCTAAGATCAAGTGTAGTATCTGTTCTTATCAGTTTAATATCTGATACGTCCCCCATCGGGGGACCACATATTAAACGGATTTTTGGAACAGGGAGCTGGATCAGGAGCTTGCTCCGTCCTCTCCACGCATCGGCCCGGTATTGCAGCGCCTCCGGGAGCGGTGCACCACCTTCTCTCAGCGGTGAAAAGACAGACGTAGGTAGGTAGCTAGCTAGCTAGCTAGCTAGCGAGCGAGCGAGCGAGCGAGCGAGCGAGCAAGCAAGCGGAGTGGACTGGAGCTCCTTCTTCTCGGGTCTCGTCCCTCGTCCCTCGTCCATCTGTGTGTCTCTGTGTTCTGTCTCTCTCTCGCCCTCTCGGTTCCCGTGCTCCCTCTGTGCGCTTTCCCGCGTCTCGACTCTCTGGGCAAGCAGGCCGGCCCCCTTTTCGGCTCCCGTGCGTTTTCCCTCCAAAAAACTTAGGTTTTTCAGCCTTTTCCCAGGGAGGCAGGCGTGGCTTGCTTGCTTGCTTGCTTGCTTGCTTGCTTGTGTGTGTGTCCGTCCCCGTCCCTGCAGGCGGGCCCCTTTCGACAGCTGGGCGTTTTCCCTCCCAAAAACTTAGTATATCCACCTTTTCTTTCTTTTTTTTCGGCAGGCAGGCAGGCAGGCGTGTGTGCGCGCGCGCGCGCGTCCCCGTCCCTCCCTCCCGAGAGAGAGCTGCCCCTTGCCTCTGCCCGCAGGTGCTGGCGCTCGGCTTTCGCTTGCAGCCGGTTGGGCGCAGCTGCTGCCGGTGGGAGGGGCCTAAGCTAAGGAGGCCGGGCGGCTGGCGCCCCCTGCGGCTGCGGTCGTTGTCGGGCCGTTGACAGAAGATCAAAGAGCAGGGCCCCCGCCCGGGACTGGCAGGAAGGCAGGCGGGCAGGCAAGAGAGAGGGGGAGCAGAGTCCCGCGGCAGGCCTCTGGCTGCAGGGAGGCCGGCGGCTGCGCGGGTCCCGGGCTCCAGAGGAGTCGGCCTGCGCCACTGTGCGCCAGCGGAACGCCCGCGCGTCGGTCCGCGCCTTTGTGGGCATCGCTTCTCGGCCTTTTGGCTAAGATCAAGTGTAGTATCTGTTCTTATCAGTTTAATATCTGATACGTCCCCCATCGGGGGACCACATATTAAACGGATTTTTGGAACAGGGAGCTGGATCAGGAGCTTGCTCCGTCCTCTCCACGCATCGGCCCGGTATTGCAGCGCCTCCGGGAGCGGTGCACCACCTTCTCTCAGCGGTGAAAAGACAGACGTAGGTAGGTAGCTAGCTAGCTAGCTAGCTAGCGAGCGAGCGAGCGAGCGAGCGAGCGAGCAAGCAAGCGGAGTGGACTGGAGCTCCTTCTTCTCGGGTCTCGTCCCTCGTCCCTCGTCCATCTGTGTGTCTCTGTGTTCTGTCTCTCTCTCGCCCTCTCGGTTCCCGTGCTCCCTCTGTGCGCTTTCCCGCGTCTCGACTCTCTGGGCAAGCAGGCCGGCCCCCTTTTCGGCTCCCGTGCGTTTTCCCTCCAAAAAACTTAGGTTTTTCAGCCTTTTCCCAGGGAGGCAGGCGTGGCTTGCTTGCTTGCTTGCTTGCTTGCTTGCTTGTGTGTGTGTCCGTCCCCGTCCCTGCAGGCGGGCCCCTTTCGACAGCTGGGCGTTTTCCCTCCCAAAAACTTAGTATATCCACCTTTTCTTTCTTTTTTTTCGGCAGGCAGGCAGGCAGGCGTGTGTGCGCGCGCGCGCGCGTCCCCGTCCCTCCCTCCCGAGAGAGAGCTGCCCCTTGCCTCTGCCCGCAGGTGCTGGCGCTCGGCTTTCGCTTGCAGCCGGTTGGGCGCAGCTGCTGCCGGTGGGAGGGGCCTAAGCTAAGGAGGCCGGGCGGCTGGCGCCCCCTGCGGCTGCGGTCGTTGTCGGGCCGTTGACAGAAGATCAAAGAGCAGGGCCCCCGCCCGGGACTGGCAGGAAGGCAGGCGGGCAGGCAAGAGAGAGGGGGAGCAGAGTCCCGCGGCAGGCCTCTGGCTGCAGGGAGGCCGGCGGCTGCGCGGGTCCCGGGCTCCAGAGGAGTCGGCCTGCGCCACTGTGCGCCAGCGGAACGCCCGCGCGTCGGTCCGCGCCTTTGTGGGCATCGCTTCTCGGCCTTTTGGCTAAGATCGAGGTTCAAGTGGCCTGACCGCAGTTCCAAGATCTTAGTCCAGGGGGTCGGGAAGGCGAGGGGAGGATCGGACGGACCGGAAGGAATGGATTGCTGATGGTGGAACCTGGAAGACCGGAGCGGTGTGGACGAGGAGTTTGCTGAGGCGGTGGTCGGTGCTGGACGACGGCGTTTTGCTTGCCTGGAGGTTTCGGAAGGAGAGCTGAGGAGCATTGCTGGAGCGATGGCTGGGCATCCCTGGGCGAGGAAGGAGCGGAGGAAGAACTCCCTTTGTTTCTCGTTGAGGAGCCGCGATGGACCTGCTTTTTGGGACAGAGATAAGTTCAAGAATTTGGTTTTGATTCAATGTTTGGGTGTTGAATTGGCAGACGTATTTTGTCTCCAGGATTATTGTGCTCGGGGAGTGTTTGAACTAACTCTTGCAACAGAAGCCTTGTGTTTTGAAGTATGGAGAAAAGTTCAGGAGAGGAAAAATGAAGATCCTGTTAAGTCTTTTCGTGTTGAGCCAATGTTTGCTGGAGAGCTTACAGTAATGATGGTGCATGTTTTCGACTCATTTGTTCCGGAGGAGGATATTGTGTCTTTTTTACAGCAGTTTGTGGATCTGCAAGGAGCAGGGAGGAGGCACTTGGATCCTGATGGCGTGTGGAACGGGAAGCGGACGTATCTGATGAGACTGCGACTGGGGAACACGGCGGAGGAGGGGGTGATACATCCCCCTGCTTTCTTCGAGATCGGGACTCACAGGGGTTACCTGGTGTATTCTGGGCAGCCCCTCGCTTGCATGTTATGTGGAGAACGTGGACATTTTGCTGCACAGTGTGAGCCAGTGATTTGTAAACGGTGTGGGAAGTTGGGTCATGTGGCCAGGAATTGTGATCAGGAGAAAAAGTGTTATCTGTGTGATGAGCCTGGACATGGTCATCGGTATTGTATGAAAAATGTGAAGAAGAGAGTTGATACAAATGATGTGGGTAGGAATGTGGGGGGTATTGGGAAAGAAGAGAGTGAAGTGGAAGGAGGAATTTCTGTTTCTGAAGATGTGGTAGTGCGTAGGGAGGGTTTTGTAAATGGGTTTCGTTGGGTGGAGGGTGATGTTAGGGATTTAGAACCAGATTTGACTGTAGATTTGAAGGAGGAAGAGAATGTATGTGTGGAAGAGAGGTTGACTGGGATTGATAGCAGAACGAATGTGGCGGAGAATGCGGTAAGTGATGTGTCGAGTGCTGATAAGGGTTCGAGTAAACCTAAGTATCGTTGGGTGGAAGGTGATGTTAGGGACCTAGAACCAGATTGGACTGTAGATTTGAAGGAAGGAGGGAATGTGAAGGGGGAAGTAAGGGTGGGGCAGACGGTTAGGAAAAAAGCGAAAAAGAAGGGGAAGAGATGAAGGAGAATCAAGTTAATAGTCTTTCAGAGATCAGGGTTGCATTTGCATAAGGGGTGGGATTATGGGAAGGGCAAAGTGGGTTGTGGGGTTTTTGGTGGGGTGTTTAGAAATTGTTGAATTAAAATGAACTGTGACTTTGTTTTTGCTGTGTATTGTTTTTGTTATTAATTGAATGGGATTTGTATTGGTATAACAAGAAATTGTTTTGTTTCTTATATGAATTTTGGATTGTTTGAATTTTTGTATGTGTTTGACTTGTTTGAAAGGTGGGTTTATGTAATTGGTGGTTTGGGAGGGGACTAGTTTGTGACGGGTGGTGCTGGGAGTTAATTCAAGGATTGTGGAAAATGAATGAATTGTAAATTTGGGAAAGGGGTTTTTGGTTTAATTTGCATAATGGGTGGGATTATGGTAATAATTGAGGTTCTGAGCTATGTAATGGGGATGTACAGATTTTGCTGTGTATTGATTTTGCTGTGTAATTATTTGTTGAGAATTGGGTGGGAAGGGCTGTTAGTATTTAGAAGTTTTTGTTAGTCGACTATTGAATGGATTTTTGTGTTTAACAGGATTATGGGTTGAGATGATTTTGGTTGTTATTGTGACTATTGTGTATTTGGGATTGTGTTTTGTTCTTTGGAGTTTTTGGAATTTCTTTTGTAATTTTGCAATAAAAAAAAAAAAAAAAAAAAAATCTGTTCTTATCAGTTTAATATCTGATACGTCCCCCATCGGGGGACCACATATTAAACGGATTTTTGGAACAGGGAGCTGGATCAGGAGCTTGCTCCGTCCTCTCCACGCATCGGCCCGGTATTGCAGCGCCTCCGGGAGCGGTGCACCACCTTCTCTCAGCGGTGAAAAGACAGACGTAGGTAGGTAGCTAGCTAGCTAGCTAGCTAGCGAGCGAGCGAGCGAGCGAGCGAGCGAGCAAGCAAGCGGAGTGGACTGGAGCTCCTTCTTCTCGGGTCTCGTCCCTCGTCCCTCGTCCATCTGTGTGTCTCTGTGTTCTGTCTCTCTCTCGCCCTCTCGGTTCCCGTGCTCCCTCTGTGCGCTTTCCCGCGTCTCGACTCTCTGGGCAAGCAGGCCGGCCCCCTTTTCGGCTCCCGTGCGTTTTCCCTCCAAAAAACTTAGGTTTTTCAGCCTTTTCCCAGGGAGGCAGGCGTGGCTTGCTTGCTTGCTTGCTTGCTTGCTTGCTTGTGTGTGTGTCCGTCCCCGTCCCTGCAGGCGGGCCCCTTTCGACAGCTGGGCGTTTTCCCTCCCAAAAACTTAGTATATCCACCTTTTCTTTCTTTTTTTTCGGCAGGCAGGCAGGCAGGCGTGTGTGCGCGCGCGCGCGCGTCCCCGTCCCTCCCTCCCGAGAGAGAGCTGCCCCTTGCCTCTGCCCGCAGGTGCTGGCGCTCGGCTTTCGCTTGCAGCCGGTTGGGCGCAGCTGCTGCCGGTGGGAGGGGCCTAAGCTAAGGAGGCCGGGCGGCTGGCGCCCCCTGCGGCTGCGGTCGTTGTCGGGCCGTTGACAGAAGATCAAAGAGCAGGGCCCCCGCCCGGGACTGGCAGGAAGGCAGGCGGGCAGGCAAGAGAGAGGGGGAGCAGAGTCCCGCGGCAGGCCTCTGGCTGCAGGGAGGCCGGCGGCTGCGCGGGTCCCGGGCTCCAGAGGAGTCGGCCTGCGCCACTGTGCGCCAGCGGAACGCCCGCGCGTCGGTCCGCGCCTTTGTGGGCATCGCTTCTCGGCCTTTTGGCTAAGATCAAGTGTAGTATCTGTTCTTATCAGTTTAATATCTGATACGTCCCCCATCGGGGGACCACATATTAAACGGATTTTTGGAACAGGGAGCTGGATCAGGAGCTTGCTCCGTCCTCTCCACGCATCGGCCCGGTATTGCAGCGCCTCCGGGAGCGGTGCACCACCTTCTCTCAGCGGTGAAAAGACAGACGTAGGTAGGTAGCTAGCTAGCTAGCTAGCTAGCGAGCGAGCGAGCGAGCGAGCGAGCGAGCAAGCAAGCGGAGTGGACTGGAGCTCCTTCTTCTCGGGTCTCGTCCCTCGTCCCTCGTCCATCTGTGTGTCTCTGTGTTCTGTCTCTCTCTCGCCCTCTCGGTTCCCGTGCTCCCTCTGTGCGCTTTCCCGCGTCTCGACTCTCTGGGCAAGCAGGCCGGCCCCCTTTTCGGCTCCCGTGCGTTTTCCCTCCAAAAAACTTAGGTTTTTCAGCCTTTTCCCAGGGAGGCAGGCGTGGCTTGCTTGCTTGCTTGCTTGCTTGCTTGCTTGTGTGTGTGTCCGTCCCCGTCCCTGCAGGCGGGCCCCTTTCGACAGCTGGGCGTTTTCCCTCCCAAAAACTTAGTATATCCACCTTTTCTTTCTTTTTTTTCGGCAGGCAGGCAGGCAGGCGTGTGTGCGCGCGCGCGCGCGTCCCCGTCCCTCCCTCCCGAGAGAGAGCTGCCCCTTGCCTCTGCCCGCAGGTGCTGGCGCTCGGCTTTCGCTTGCAGCCGGTTGGGCGCAGCTGCTGCCGGTGGGAGGGGCCTAAGCTAAGGAGGCCGGGCGGCTGGCGCCCCCTGCGGCTGCGGTCGTTGTCGGGCCGTTGACAGAAGATCAAAGAGCAGGGCCCCCGCCCGGGACTGGCAGGAAGGCAGGCGGGCAGGCAAGAGAGAGGGGGAGCAGAGTCCCGCGGCAGGCCTCTGGCTGCAGGGAGGCCGGCGGCTGCGCGGGTCCCGGGCTCCAGAGGAGTCGGCCTGCGCCACTGTGCGCCAGCGGAACGCCCGCGCGTCGGTCCGCGCCTTTGTGGGCATCGCTTCTCGGCCTTTTGGCTAAGATCAAGTGTAGTATCTGTTCTTATCAGTTTAATATCTGATACGTCCCCCATCGGGGGACCACATATTAAACGGATTTTTGGAACAGGGAGCTGGATCAGGAGCTTGCTCCGTCCTCTCCACGCATCGGCCCGGTATTGCAGCGCCTCCGGGAGCGGTGCACCACCTTCTCTCAGCGGTGAAAAGACAGACGTAGGTAGGTAGCTAGCTAGCTAGCTAGCTAGCGAGCGAGCGAGCGAGCGAGCGAGCGAGCAAGCAAGCGGAGTGGACTGGAGCTCCTTCTTCTCGGGTCTCGTCCCTCGTCCCTCGTCCATCTGTGTGTCTCTGTGTTCTGTCTCTCTCTCGCCCTCTCGGTTCCCGTGCTCCCTCTGTGCGCTTTCCCGCGTCTCGACTCTCTGGGCAAGCAGGCCGGCCCCCTTTTCGGCTCCCGTGCGTTTTCCCTCCAAAAAACTTAGGTTTTTCAGCCTTTTCCCAGGGAGGCAGGCGTGGCTTGCTTGCTTGCTTGCTTGCTTGCTTGCTTGTGTGTGTGTCCGTCCCCGTCCCTGCAGGCGGGCCCCTTTCGACAGCTGGGCGTTTTCCCTCCCAAAAACTTAGTATATCCACCTTTTCTTTCTTTTTTTTCGGCAGGCAGGCAGGCAGGCGTGTGTGCGCGCGCGCGCGCGTCCCCGTCCCTCCCTCCCGAGAGAGAGCTGCCCCTTGCCTCTGCCCGCAGGTGCTGGCGCTCGGCTTTCGCTTGCAGCCGGTTGGGCGCAGCTGCTGCCGGTGGGAGGGGCCTAAGCTAAGGAGGCCGGGCGGCTGGCGCCCCCTGCGGCTGCGGTCGTTGTCGGGCCGTTGACAGAAGATCAAAGAGCAGGGCCCCCGCCCGGGACTGGCAGGAAGGCAGGCGGGCAGGCAAGAGAGAGGGGGAGCAGAGTCCCGCGGCAGGCCTCTGGCTGCAGGGAGGCCGGCGGCTGCGCGGGTCCCGGGCTCCAGAGGAGTCGGCCTGCGCCACTGTGCGCCAGCGGAACGCCCGCGCGTCGGTCCGCGCCTTTGTGGGCATCGCTTCTCGGCCTTTTGGCTAAGATCAAGTGTAGTATCTGTTCTTATCAGTTTAATATCTGATACGTCCCCCATCGGGGGACCACATATTAAACGGATTTTTGGAACAGGGAGCTGGATCAGGAGCTTGCTCCGTCCTCTCCACGCATCGGCCCGGTATTGCAGCGCCTCCGGGAGCGGTGCACCACCTTCTCTCAGCGGTGAAAAGACAGACGTAGGTAGGTAGCTAGCGGAGTGGACTGGAGCTCCTTCTTCTCGGGTCTCGTCCCTCGTCCCTCGTCCATCTGTGTGTCTCTGTGTTCTGTCTCTCTCTCGCCCTCTCGGTTCCCGTGCTCCCTCTGTGCGCTTTCCCGCGTCTCGACTCTCTGGGCAAGCAGGCCGGCCCCCTTTTCGGCTCCCGTGCGTTTTCCCTCCAAAAAACTTAGGTTTTTCAGCCTTTTCCCAGGGAGGCAGGCGTGGCTTGCTTGCTTGCTTGCTTGCTTGCTTGCTTGTGTGTGTGTCCGTCCCCGTCCCTGCAGGCGGGCCCCTTTCGACAGCTGGGCGTTTTCCCTCCCAAAAACTTAGTATATCCACCTTTTCTTTCTTTTTTTTCGGCAGGCAGGCAGGCAGGCGTGTGTGCGCGCGCGCGCGCGTCCCCGTCCCTCCCTCCCGAGAGAGAGCTGCCCCTTGCCTCTGCCCGCAGGTGCTGGCGCTCGGCTTTCGCTTGCAGCCGGTTGGGCGCAGCTGCTGCCGGTGGGAGGGGCCTAAGCTAAGGAGGCCGGGCGGCTGGCGCCCCCTGCGGCTGCGGTCGTTGTCGGGCCGTTGACAGAAGATCAAAGAGCAGGGCCCCCGCCCGGGACTGGCAGGAAGGCAGGCGGGCAGGCAAGAGAGAGGGGGAGCAGAGTCCCGCGGCAGGCCTCTGGCTGCAGGGAGGCCGGCGGCTGCGCGGGTCCCGGGCTCCAGAGGAGTCGGCCTGCGCCACTGTGCGCCAGCGGAACGCCCGCGCGTCGGTCCGCGCCTTTGTGGGCATCGCTTCTCGGCCTTTTGGCTAAGATCAAGTGTAGTATCTGTTCTTATCAGTTTAATATCTGATACGTCCCCCATCGGGGGACCACATATTAAACGGATTTTTGGAACAGGGAGCTGGATCAGGAGCTTGCTCCGTCCTCTCCACGCATCGGCCCGGTATTGCAGCGCCTCCGGGAGCGGTGCACCACCTTCTCTCAGCGGTGAAAAGACAGACGTAGGTAGGTAGCTAGCTAGCTAGCTAGCTAGCGAGCGAGCGAGCGAGCGAGCGAGCGAGCAAGCAAGCGGAGTGGACTGGAGCTCCTTCTTCTCGGGTCTCGTCCCTCGTCCCTCGTCCATCTGTGTGTCTCTGTGTTCTGTCTCTCTCTCGCCCTCTCGGTTCCCGTGCTCCCTCTGTGCGCTTTCCCGCGTCTCGACTCTCTGGGCAAGCAGGCCGGCCCCCTTTTCGGCTCCCGTGCGTTTTCCCTCCAAAAAACTTAGGTTTTTCAGCCTTTTCCCAGGGAGGCAGGCGTGGCTTGCTTGCTTGCTTGCTTGCTTGCTTGCTTGTGTGTGTGTCCGTCCCCGTCCCTGCAGGCGGGCCCCTTTCGACAGCTGGGCGTTTTCCCTCCCAAAAACTTAGTATATCCACCTTTTCTTTCTTTTTTTTCGGCAGGCAGGCAGGCAGGCGTGTGTGCGCGCGCGCGCGCGTCCCCGTCCCTCCCTCCCGAGAGAGAGCTGCCCCTTGCCTCTGCCCGCAGGTGCTGGCGCTCGGCTTTCGCTTGCAGCCGGTTGGGCGCAGCTGCTGCCGGTGGGAGGGGCCTAAGCTAAGGAGGCCGGGCGGCTGGCGCCCCCTGCGGCTGCGGTCGTTGTCGGGCCGTTGACAGAAGATCAAAGAGCAGGGCCCCCGCCCGGGACTGGCAGGAAGGCAGGCGGGCAGGCAAGAGAGAGGGGGAGCAGAGTCCCGCGGCAGGCCTCTGGCTGCAGGGAGGCCGGCGGCTGCGCGGGTCCCGGGCTCCAGAGGAGTCGGCCTGCGCCACTGTGCGCCAGCGGAACGCCCGCGCGTCGGTCCGCGCCTTTGTGGGCATCGCTTCTCGGCCTTTTGGCTAAGATCAAGTGTAGT
This sequence comes from Lepisosteus platostomus, assembly GCF_059453375.1. Classification (NCBI taxonomy): domain Eukaryota; kingdom Metazoa; phylum Chordata; class Actinopteri; order Semionotiformes; family Lepisosteidae; genus Lepisosteus; species Lepisosteus platostomus. The sequence goes on from NC_142625.1 coordinate 89,207, forward strand.
ATCTGTTCTTATCAGTTTAATATCTGATACGTCCCCCATCGGGGGACCACATATTAAACGGATTTTTGGAACAGGGAGCTGGATCAGGAGCTTGCTCCGTCCTCTCCACGCATCGGCCCGGTATTGCAGCGCCTCCGGGAGCGGTGCACCACCTTCTCTCAGCGGTGAAAAGACAGACGTAGGTAGGTAGCTAGCTAGCTAGCTAGCTAGCGAGCGAGCGAGCGAGCGAGCGAGCGAGCAAGCAAGCGGAGTGGACTGGAGCTCCTTCTTCTCGGGTCTCGTCCCTCGTCCCTCGTCCATCTGTGTGTCTCTGTGTTCTGTCTCTCTCTCGCCCTCTCGGTTCCCGTGCTCCCTCTGTGCGCTTTCCCGCGTCTCGACTCTCTGGGCAAGCAGGCCGGCCCCCTTTTCGGCTCCCGTGCGTTTTCCCTCCAAAAAACTTAGGTTTTTCAGCCTTTTCCCAGGGAGGCAGGCGTGGCTTGCTTGCTTGCTTGCTTGCTTGCTTGCTTGTGTGTGTGTCCGTCCCCGTCCCTGCAGGCGGGCCCCTTTCGACAGCTGGGCGTTTTCCCTCCCAAAAACTTAGTATATCCACCTTTTCTTTCTTTTTTTTCGGCAGGCAGGCAGGCAGGCGTGTGTGCGCGCGCGCGCGCGTCCCCGTCCCTCCCTCCCGAGAGAGAGCTGCCCCTTGCCTCTGCCCGCAGGTGCTGGCGCTCGGCTTTCGCTTGCAGCCGGTTGGGCGCAGCTGCTGCCGGTGGGAGGGGCCTAAGCTAAGGAGGCCGGGCGGCTGGCGCCCCCTGCGGCTGCGGTCGTTGTCGGGCCGTTGACAGAAGATCAAAGAGCAGGGCCCCCGCCCGGGACTGGCAGGAAGGCAGGCGGGCAGGCAAGAGAGAGGGGGAGCAGAGTCCCGCGGCAGGCCTCTGGCTGCAGGGAGGCCGGCGGCTGCGCGGGTCCCGGGCTCCAGAGGAGTCGGCCTGCGCCACTGTGCGCCAGCGGAACGCCCGCGCGTCGGTCCGCGCCTTTGTGGGCATCGCTTCTCGGCCTTTTGGCTAAGGTCAGAGGTCGAGGGAGAGAGGAACAAGAGGACAGCGTTTTGCGGAGACACGTTTGGATTGCCTGGATTTTGGACCCGGATTGCTTTTGGACTACGATTTTTTGCCTTTGGACGTCGGACTTTTGATTTTTCACCCGGCTTTGCATTCCTTGGCTGTTTTGGTGGCCGAAAGGCTGCCCAACCATGGCTGCAGGGCCTGGAGAGGCGAGGAGGGCTGGGAAGGACCCCAGCATTAAGTGGACTCTCCGCTTCCGCTGGAAGCCGGAGACGGCACCACCTGGAAGGGAGAAGTTCGAGGATGACGTCCTGTTTGGAGCTTTGGGGCTGAAGGCATCAGAGATCTTGTGTGTGCAGGGGAACCAGCCACAGAAATTCATGGACACCACCTTCATCAGCGCCGATATCCACAAGAGAATGGTAGGGAAATGCACTGAGATCATTAAGAACGGCGGATTTCCGGAGTATGAGTGTGGGGGACTGCAGAGCGACAGCAAGAGGTGGGTGGTTTTGCACATGTTCGATCCGTTTGTGAAAGACGCCGACGTGAGTACCTTCCTAAGCAGGTACGTGGATGTGAAGGCGGGTCCCTTGGGGCTCAAGGACACACGTACTGTGTGGACGGGAAAACGTCGGTATCTGGTGGAGTTGCGGCAGGACAAAACAGCAAAGGACGGATACAGCCACCCACCAGGCACATTCGCCATCGGAGGAGGTAGGGGGTACATGTTTTATTGGGATCAGCCTGACTTTTGCAGGAGGTGCCGGGCCTTCGGACACCGAGAGGGGGCATGTACGGCGGAGAAATGTGGCAAGTGCGGCTGTCAGGGACATCAAACCAGAGAGTGCAAGGTGAAGGAGTGCTCTTTGTGCGGGGATAGAGGCCACCTGTTCCGGCAGTGTAACAAGAGGGGCACGGCCACGGAGGAGGCGGCCACGAAGAAGGCGGCCACGGAGAAGGCGGCCACCGAGGAGGAGATCATGGAGGAGGCGGTCAGAGAATGGGTCAGGCAGGCAGACGAGGCCAGTGAGGGGGAAGGCCGGCCGAAGGGTAGCAGACCCCCTGGTAAGGGGGAGAAGAAGGGAGGAAGACAGGGGAGAGAGGTGCACCAGGGAGAAGAGGACGGAGAGCGACCAGGAACGTCGTGGGGCTCCGACGTGGAGCAACTGGAGACGGCGCAGGGAGGGGACGGTGAACGTCCGGGAACATCAGGAGGAGCAGACGGAGGGGCCGGAACCTGGGCGGAGGTGGTGAGGAAGGGGCGCCCCCAGAAGGGCGGGGGAAGAACTGCGACACCGGCACCGACGCCAACAGAGGAGGAGGGGATGGTAATCCTGCAGGGCGCAGGGAAGAAGAGGAGGTCAAAGAGGCAGAGGGCGGAAAGGCGTCAACAGGAGACGCAGGAAAAGAAGAAGAGGACGGCCGAGGAGGAAGGCCAGGAGGAAGACCCGGGAGACTTCGCAGACTCTGAGGGGATGGAAGAGGAGGAGGGAGTTTTTGTCGGCCTCGAGTGACTCCGAGGCCGAAAGCACCTCGGAATCTCTCCCCCCAGGGCAGGGGTCAGGGGCGGCAATGCTGGCCGTCTACTCAGTGGCGGCCAACGTAACGGACGATGGCAGCCCCGTAGTCTACTGCCAGCCAGAAACGCCAACTCCGGAACGAGAGTCCCCGGACAGCCGCGTGGTCCACTTTATGGACACAGAGGATGGCAGCTCGGAGAGTACAGCAGGGACGGCGAGCTCACCTGATTCCAGCCGATCGGAGGGAATGGAGAGTGACAGCCTCCCTCAAGACCCACCATGACCCTCACAGTTGCAACAGCTAACGTGAGGGGTCTGAGGAAGCAGGAAAAAAGAGTGGCAGTGTTTTCCTACCTGTCTCGAAGGTATCTGGATGTGATCTTTCTGCAGGAAGTCCATCTCAAGGACCTCGACGACGTGAGGACCCTTCAGAGGGAGTGGAGGAAGGGTCCTTCGTGGTGGAGCGTCGGAGGGGTGAACTCCTCTGGTGTGGGTATCCTGTGCGGCTTGCCAGGGTTCGCCGCCCAAACAGTCAGCTCAGTAATTCCCGGACGTCTGCTGGTGGTGGACGGAACCTGGAGGGGAGTGAAGATTAGGCTGGTTAACGTGTACGCCCCAGCAGACAGAAGGCAGCAGGGCTCCTTTTTGAAAGACCTGGAGCCCGTGCTGTACACCAACAGAGAGCTGATTGTAGGCGGCGATTTCAACATCGACCTGGGAGACCCGCACGGCCAGGGAGTTCATCTGTTGAGGTCCTTGATCGCGGATTTTGGCCTTCGAGATGGGTTTAAGAACGTTGCACACCACACCTGGGACAATGGAAGAGGGAGTTTTCGACGCCTCGACTACATCCTCTCTACTGTGAAGTGGACAACGCTAAGCAGGCAAGTGACCCCTACCTGGTTCTCGGACCATCGGCTGCTCACGGTCTCCTTCGGTGTTGAGGACCCGCGCTTCCAGGCTGGGTACTGGAAGCTGAACAAACAAGTTCTTCACGAGGAGAGATATCGAAGGAAGATCGAGACAGTGCTGAAAGACCTGGAAAAGAAAAGGGAGCTCTATAGCTCTGCGGTGCACTGGTGGGAATCGTGCAAACAGACTCTCGCAACGGTCACCAGGCGATACTGCTGGATCCGGCGGAGTCTGGAGGAACGCCAGTGCGCCCAGCTCCAAGAGGAGCTGGAAGCACTGTATGAGCAGCTGAACCAGGGGGGCGCCTTCGACGGCGAGAAGATCGCCAATGTCAGGAGCCTGCTTAGGGAAAAGTGGCTGCAGAGAGCAAAGAACTTTCTTTTCAGGCTACGGGGAGTTTGGAAGGAGGGAGAAGAACAGTGCTCACCCCAATTCTTCAGCGCCGTGAGAAAGCAGCAGGAGCGCTGCTGCTTCGAAAGTATACGGCGCGAGGATGGGACTGCAGCCACAGACTTGCCCGGGATGCTGGAGTGTGCCACAGGGTTCTATACAGCCTTGTTCCAGGAGAAGGAGATCGACGCCAGCATCAGGGAGAGGCTCCTGGAGGGTGTGGAAAAGGCGGTAGACGATCCCGCCTCGCTGGTTGGGCCTGTGACGGGGGCGGAAATAAAAACAGCATTATTTGGATTGAAGAAGGGGACCGTCCCCGGAGTCGACGGCCTACCAGCGGAATTCTACCGGACCTTCTGGGATCAATTAGAGCCTTTTCTGGTGCAGGTTTTCAATGAGGCCCTGGACAGCAATGAACTGGGCCTCTCGATGAAGACCGGCGTCGTGACTCTGATCTACAAGGGAGGAGACAAGGCGGACCTGGGAAATTGGAGGCCGATCCAGATCCTGTGCACCGATTATAAGATCTTGGCCAGGGTGCTGGGCGGCCGTCTGAGAACGGTGATGCCGGCGCTGGTCGGGGCGGACCAGACATGTGGCGTGGCAGGCCGGAAGATCAGCTGGACCCTGCAGCTGATCCGGGACATCATCGCCTGGGTGGAGGACAGAGGCCTGCCGCTCATGCTGGTGAGCCTAGACCAGGCAAAGGCGTTCGACCGGGTCCATCACGGGATCCTGTGGGCACTCCTGAGGAAGAAGGGTCTGCCTGACGTCTTTGTCAGGTGGATTGAAGCGCTCTACAACGGCGCTGCGTCCCGGGTAAGAGTCAACGGAGCAGTAGGGAGGAGGATTCCGGTAAGGTGTGGTGTGCGACAGGGATGTCCGCTCTCGCCCCTGCTGTACGTCATCTTCCTCGAGCTGCTATTAGACCCCTTGCGGAAGGACCCTGGAGTGGAGGGAATTAAAGTGCCAGGTGGAGGTGGGCAGGAAGCCAAAACTGCGGCCTACGCGGACGACGTAACGCTCTTCCTCAGCTCTGACAGGAGTCTGGGGAGAGTGTTGGAAATCGTGGAGGCCTACTCCAGAGGCACCGGCGCCCAACTGAATCGCGCCAAGAGCCTGGTGAAGCTGTTTGGAACCTGGCCGTACGTACCAGAGATCGCCGGAGGACTAAGACACACAACGGACCCGGTGAAAATCCTGGGGGTCCTATTTCACACCTTGGACCCCTCAGGACTGAACTGGGAGGCCAGGTTCCGGAAGATCAAGCAGAAGCTGGGCCTTTGGCAGCAACGATCCCTGTCGTGGATAGGGAAGGCGCTGGTGCTGAAGGTGGAGATCCTGCCCTTGCTTCTCCACCTGGCAGTAGTGTACCCCCTACCAGCAAGGAGGAGAAAGGAACTGGTGAGGACAGTTTTTACCTTCGTGTGGGGCCACTCATACGAACGGATCCGCCGGACAGATATGTGCAGGCCTATCGTGGAAGGAGGCAGAGGGATCCCGAACTTCCCAGTGAAGTTGGACTGCGTGTTCGTCGCCAACCTGTGCGTCATCCTGCACGGTAACCCGCCCCACCTGTGCGGCCGGTTCGTGAGTCTCTGGCTGGCAGCGAGTATGAGACACCTGGCCGCCTGGAAGAACACGACCCCGAAGGCTGAGCGGCTCCCACTGCACTACCGCCACGCAGTGCAGTGGCTGCGGGCACACCCAGAGGTACGGGACAAGGAAGTAGCGCTGAGCCATAGGAGGATGTATTTGGTGGTCACAGCACAGGACAGGCCAGCGCTCCTGGGTGTGCCCAGTGACATCTGGCAGCAGGCCCAACCAAAGGGCCTGGACAACAGGCTCAAAGATCTGAACTGGCTTGGTGTGTGGGGTCGAATGGCGGTCAGGGCCGTCATGTACTCGCACGGACTGTCAAAGAAGAGCCAGTGCCCGAGGCTCGGCTGCACAGGGGAAGAAACAGTCAACCACGTCTTTTGGGAGTGCGGGTTCGTGCAGAGGGTGTGGAGGTCTAGTCAGCACCTGTACGCACAGGTAGGCCTGGGGTCCCTCTTGACGCTGAACACGGTAATGAAGGGTGTGGCTGGTTCCCGAAGATGGAACGCGGCGTTTCTGCTATGGCTCCTTATCAGCCTGACCAAGCTCCACGTCTGGGACGCAAGATCTGAGCTGGTCAAACACGGAGTAGAGAGATCAGTGCCGGCCATCTTAAAGAAAGTTAAGAGGGACGTCTCACGGAGGATTCGGTGGGACGTCCTCCGATGGGGATTCGCCGCGGCACGTGAACGTTGGAAGGACTTGATCACATGGGTGTAAAGGTGGAGGGTAGTGTAAACTTTTAAAGCACTGTTTTTACTGATTTCTAATAAAACATAAAAAAAAAAAAAATCTGTTCTTATCAGTTTAATATCTGATACGTCCCCCATCGGGGGACCACATATTAAACGGATTTTTGGAACAGGGAGCTGGATCAGGAGCTTGCTCCGTCCTCTCCACGCATCGGCCCGGTATTGCAGCGCCTCCGGGAGCGGTGCACCACCTTCTCTCAGCGGTGAAAAGACAGACGTAGGTAGGTAGCTAGCTAGCTAGCTAGCTAGCGAGCGAGCGAGCGAGCGAGCGAGCGAGCAAGCAAGCGGAGTGGACTGGAGCTCCTTCTTCTCGGGTCTCGTCCCTCGTCCCTCGTCCATCTGTGTGTCTCTGTGTTCTGTCTCTCTCTCGCCCTCTCGGTTCCCGTGCTCCCTCTGTGCGCTTTCCCGCGTCTCGACTCTCTGGGCAAGCAGGCCGGCCCCCTTTTCGGCTCCCGTGCGTTTTCCCTCCAAAAAACTTAGGTTTTTCAGCCTTTTCCCAGGGAGGCAGGCGTGGCTTGCTTGCTTGCTTGCTTGCTTGCTTGCTTGTGTGTGTGTCCGTCCCCGTCCCTGCAGGCGGGCCCCTTTCGACAGCTGGGCGTTTTCCCTCCCAAAAACTTAGTATATCCACCTTTTCTTTCTTTTTTTTCGGCAGGCAGGCAGGCAGGCGTGTGTGCGCGCGCGCGCGCGTCCCCGTCCCTCCCTCCCGAGAGAGAGCTGCCCCTTGCCTCTGCCCGCAGGTGCTGGCGCTCGGCTTTCGCTTGCAGCCGGTTGGGCGCAGCTGCTGCCGGTGGGAGGGGCCTAAGCTAAGGAGGCCGGGCGGCTGGCGCCCCCTGCGGCTGCGGTCGTTGTCGGGCCGTTGACAGAAGATCAAAGAGCAGGGCCCCCGCCCGGGACTGGCAGGAAGGCAGGCGGGCAGGCAAGAGAGAGGGGGAGCAGAGTCCCGCGGCAGGCCTCTGGCTGCAGGGAGGCCGGCGGCTGCGCGGGTCCCGGGCTCCAGAGGAGTCGGCCTGCGCCACTGTGCGCCAGCGGAACGCCCGCGCGTCGGTCCGCGCCTTTGTGGGCATCGCTTCTCGGCCTTTTGGCTAAGATCAAGTGTAGTATCTGTTCTTATCAGTTTAATATCTGATACGTCCCCCATCGGGGGACCACATATTAAACGGATTTTTGGAACAGGGAGCTGGATCAGGAGCTTGCTCCGTCCTCTCCACGCATCGGCCCGGTATTGCAGCGCCTCCGGGAGCGGTGCACCACCTTCTCTCAGCGGTGAAAAGACAGACGTAGGTAGGTAGCTAGCTAGCTAGCTAGCTAGCGAGCGAGCGAGCGAGCGAGCGAGCGAGCAAGCAAGCGGAGTGGACTGGAGCTCCTTCTTCTCGGGTCTCGTCCCTCGTCCCTCGTCCATCTGTGTGTCTCTGTGTTCTGTCTCTCTCTCGCCCTCTCGGTTCCCGTGCTCCCTCTGTGCGCTTTCCCGCGTCTCGACTCTCTGGGCAAGCAGGCCGGCCCCCTTTTCGGCTCCCGTGCGTTTTCCCTCCAAAAAACTTAGGTTTTTCAGCCTTTTCCCAGGGAGGCAGGCGTGGCTTGCTTGCTTGCTTGCTTGCTTGCTTGCTTGTGTGTGTGTCCGTCCCCGTCCCTGCAGGCGGGCCCCTTTCGACAGCTGGGCGTTTTCCCTCCCAAAAACTTAGTATATCCACCTTTTCTTTCTTTTTTTTCGGCAGGCAGGCAGGCAGGCGTGTGTGCGCGCGCGCGCGCGTCCCCGTCCCTCCCTCCCGAGAGAGAGCTGCCCCTTGCCTCTGCCCGCAGGTGCTGGCGCTCGGCTTTCGCTTGCAGCCGGTTGGGCGCAGCTGCTGCCGGTGGGAGGGGCCTAAGCTAAGGAGGCCGGGCGGCTGGCGCCCCCTGCGGCTGCGGTCGTTGTCGGGCCGTTGACAGAAGATCAAAGAGCAGGGCCCCCGCCCGGGACTGGCAGGAAGGCAGGCGGGCAGGCAAGAGAGAGGGGGAGCAGAGTCCCGCGGCAGGCCTCTGGCTGCAGGGAGGCCGGCGGCTGCGCGGGTCCCGGGCTCCAGAGGAGTCGGCCTGCGCCACTGTGCGCCAGCGGAACGCCCGCGCGTCGGTCCGCGCCTTTGTGGGCATCGCTTCTCGGCCTTTTGGCTAAGATCAAGTGTAGTATCTGTTCTTATCAGTTTAATATCTGATACGTCCCCCATCGGGGGACCACATATTAAACGGATTTTTGGAACAGGGAGCTGGATCAGGAGCTTGCTCCGTCCTCTCCACGCATCGGCCCGGTATTGCAGCGCCTCCGGGAGCGGTGCACCACCTTCTCTCAGCGGTGAAAAGACAGACGTAGGTAGGTAGCTAGCTAGCTAGCTAGCTAGCGAGCGAGCGAGCGAGCGAGCGAGCGAGCGAGCAAGCAAGCGGAGTGGACTGGAGCTCCTTCTTCTCGGGTCTCGTCCCTCGTCCCTCGTCCATCTGTGTGTCTCTGTGTTCTGTCTCTCTCTCGCCCTCTCGGTTCCCGTGCTCCCTCTGTGCGCTTTCCCGCGTCTCGACTCTCTGGGCAAGCAGGCCGGCCCCCTTTTCGGCTCCCGTGCGTTTTCCCTCCAAAAAACTTAGGTTTTTCAGCCTTTTCCCAGGGAGGCAGGCGTGGCTTGCTTGCTTGCTTGCTTGCTTGCTTGCTTGTGTGTGTGTCCGTCCCCGTCCCTGCAGGCGGGCCCCTTTCGACAGCTGGGCGTTTTCCCTCCCAAAAACTTAGTATATCCACCTTTTCTTTCTTTTTTTTCGGCAGGCAGGCAGGCAGGCGTGTGTGCGCGCGCGCGCGCGTCCCCGTCCCTCCCTCCCGAGAGAGAGCTGCCCCTTGCCTCTGCCCGCAGGTGCTGGCGCTCGGCTTTCGCTTGCAGCCGGTTGGGCGCAGCTGCTGCCGGTGGGAGGGGCCTAAGCTAAGGAGGCCGGGCGGCTGGCGCCCCCTGCGGCTGCGGTCGTTGTCGGGCCGTTGACAGAAGATCAAAGAGCAGGGCCCCCGCCCGGGACTGGCAGGAAGGCAGGCGGGCAGGCAAGAGAGAGGGGGAGCAGAGTCCCGCGGCAGGCCTCTGGCTGCAGGGAGGCCGGCGGCTGCGCGGGTCCCGGGCTCCAGAGGAGTCGGCCTGCGCCACTGTGCGCCAGCGGAACGCCCGCGCGTCGGTCCGCGCCTTTGTGGGCATCGCTTCTCGGCCTTTTGGCTAAGATCAAGTGTAGTATCTGTTCTTATCAGTTTAATATCTGATACGTCCCCCATCGGGGGACCACATATTAAACGGATTTTTGGAACAGGGAGCTGGATCAGGAGCTTGCTCCGTCCTCTCCACGCATCGGCCCGGTATTGCAGCGCCTCCGGGAGCGGTGCACCACCTTCTCTCAGCGGTGAAAAGACAGACGTAGGTAGGTAGCTAGCTAGCTAGCTAGCTAGCGAGCGAGCGAGCGAGCGAGCGAGCGAGCAAGCAAGCGGAGTGGACTGGAGCTCCTTCTTCTCGGGTCTCGTCCCTCGTCCCTCGTCCATCTGTGTGTCTCTGTGTTCTGTCTCTCTCTCGCCCTCTCGGTTCCCGTGCTCCCTCTGTGCGCTTTCCCGCGTCTCGACTCTCTGGGCAAGCAGGCCGGCCCCCTTTTCGGCTCCCGTGCGTTTTCCCTCCAAAAAACTTAGGTTTTTCAGCCTTTTCCCAGGGAGGCAGGCGTGGCTTGCTTGCTTGCTTGCTTGCTTGCTTGCTTGTGTGTGTGTCCGTCCCCGTCCCTGCAGGCGGGCCCCTTTCGACAGCTGGGCGTTTTCCCTCCCAAAAACTTAGTATATCCACCTTTTCTTTCTTTTTTTTCGGCAGGCAGGCAGGCAGGCGTGTGTGCGCGCGCGCGCGCGTCCCCGTCCCTCCCTCCCGAGAGAGAGCTGCCCCTTGCCTCTGCCCGCAGGTGCTGGCGCTCGGCTTTCGCTTGCAGCCGGTTGGGCGCAGCTGCTGCCGGTGGGAGGGGCCTAAGCTAAGGAGGCCGGGCGGCTGGCGCCCCCTGCGGCTGCGGTCGTTGTCGGGCCGTTGACAGAAGATCAAAGAGCAGGGCCCCCGCCCGGGACTGGCAGGAAGGCAGGCGGGCAGGCAAGAGAGAGGGGGAGCAGAGTCCCGCGGCAGGCCTCTGGCTGCAGGGAGGCCGGCGGCTGCGCGGGTCCCGGGCTCCAGAGGAGTCGGCCTGCGCCACTGTGCGCCAGCGGAACGCCCGCGCGTCGGTCCGCGCCTTTGTGGGCATCGCTTCTCGGCCTTTTGGCTAAGATCAAGTGTAGTATCTGTTCTTATCAGTTTAATATCTGATACGTCCCCCATCGGGGGACCACATATTAAACGGATTTTTGGAACAGGGAGCTGGATCAGGAGCTTGCTCCGTCCTCTCCACGCATCGGCCCGGTATTGCAGCGCCTCCGGGAGCGGTGCACCACCTTCTCTCAGCGGTGAAAAGACAGACGTAGGTAGGTAGCTAGCTAGCTAGCTAGCTAGCGAGCGAGCGAGCGAGCGAGCGAGCGAGCAAGCAAGCGGAGTGGACTGGAGCTCCTTCTTCTCGGGTCTCGTCCCTCGTCCCTCGTCCATCTGTGTGTCTCTGTGTTCTGTCTCTCTCTCGCCCTCTCGGTTCCCGTGCTCCCTCTGTGCGCTTTCCCGCGTCTCGACTCTCTGGGCAAGCAGGCCGGCCCCCTTTTCGGCTCCCGTGCGTTTTCCCTCCAAAAAACTTAGGTTTTTCAGCCTTTTCCCAGGGAGGCAGGCGTGGCTTGCTTGCTTGCTTGCTTGCTTGCTTGCTTGTGTGTGTGTCCGTCCCCGTCCCTGCAGGCGGGCCCCTTTCGACAGCTGGGCGTTTTCCCTCCCAAAAACTTAGTATATCCACCTTTTCTTTCTTTTTTTTCGGCAGGCAGGCAGGCAGGCGTGTGTGCGCGCGCGCGCGCGTCCCCGTCCCTCCCTCCCGAGAGAGAGCTGCCCCTTGCCTCTGCCCGCAGGTGCTGGCGCTCGGCTTTCGCTTGCAGCCGGTTGGGCGCAGCTGCTGCCGGTGGGAGGGGCCTAAGCTAAGGAGGCCGGGCGGCTGGCGCCCCCTGCGGCTGCGGTCGTTGTCGGGCCGTTGACAGAAGATCAAAGAGCAGGGCCCCCGCCCGGGACTGGCAGGAAGGCAGGCGGGCAGGCAAGAGAGAGGGGGAGCAGAGTCCCGCGGCAGGCCTCTGGCTGCAGGGAGGCCGGCGGCTGCGCGGGTCCCGGGCTCCAGAGGAGTCGGCCTGCGCCACTGTGCGCCAGCGGAACGCCCGCGCGTCGGTCCGCGCCTTTGTGGGCATCGCTTCTCGGCCTTTTGGCTAAGATCAAGTGTAGTATCTGTTCTTATCAGTTTAATATCTGATACGTCCCCCATCGGGGGACCACATATTAAACGGATTTTTGGAACAGGGAGCTGGATCAGGAGCTTGCTCCGTCCTCTCCACGCATCGGCCCGGTATTGCAGCGCCTCCGGGAGCGGTGCACCACCTTCTCTCAGCGGTGAAAAGACAGACGTAGGTAGGTAGCTAGCTAGCTAGCTAGCTAGCGAGCGAGCGAGCGAGCGAGCGAGCGAGCAAGCAAGCGGAGTGGACTGGAGCTCCTTCTTCTCGGGTCTCGTCCCTCGTCCCTCGTCCATCTGTGTGTCTCTGTGTTCTGTCTCTCTCTCGCCCTCTCGGTTCCCGTGCTCCCTCTGTGCGCTTTCCCGCGTCTCGACTCTCTGGGCAAGCAGGCCGGCCCCCTTTTCGGCTCCCGTGCGTTTTCCCTCCAAAAAACTTAGGTTTTTCAGCCTTTTCCCAGGGAGGCAGGCGTGGCTTGCTTGCTTGCTTGCTTGCTTGCTTGCTTGTGTGTGTGTCCGTCCCCGTCCCTGCAGGCGGGCCCCTTTCGACAGCTGGGCGTTTTCCCTCCCAAAAACTTAGTATATCCACCTTTTCTTTCTTTTTTTTCGGCAGGCAGGCAGGCAGGCGTGTGTGCGCGCGCGCGCGCGTCCCCGTCCCTCCCTCCCGAGAGAGAGCTGCCCCTTGCCTCTGCCCGCAGGTGCTGGCGCTCGGCTTTCGCTTGCAGCCGGTTGGGCGCAGCTGCTGCCGGTGGGAGGGGCCTAAGCTAAGGAGGCCGGGCGGCTGGCGCCCCCTGCGGCTGCGGTCGTTGTCGGGCCGTTGACAGAAGATCAAAGAGCAGGGCCCCCGCCCGGGACTGGCAGGAAGGCAGGCGGGCAGGCAAGAGAGAGGGGGAGCAGAGTCCCGCGGCAGGCCTCTGGCTGCAGGGAGGCCGGCGGCTGCGCGGGTCCCGGGCTCCAGAGGAGTCGGCCTGCGCCACTGTGCGCCAGCGGAACGCCCGCGCGTCGGTCCGCGCCTTTGTGGGCATCGCTTCTCGGCCTTTTGGCTAAGATCAAGTGTAGTATCTGTTCTTATCAGTTTAATATCTGATACGTCCCCCATCGGGGGACCACATATTAAACGGATTTTTGGAACAGGGAGCTGGATCAGGAGCTTGCTCCGTCCTCTCCACGCATCGGCCCGGTATTGCAGCGCCTCCGGGAGCGGTGCACCACCTTCTCTCAGCGGTGAAAAGACAGACGTAGGTAGGTAGCTAGCTAGCTAGCTAGCTAGCGAGCGAGCGAGCGAGCGAGCGAGCGAGCAAGCAAGCGGAGTGGACTGGAGCTCCTTCTTCTCGGGTCTCGTCCCTCGTCCCTCGTCCATCTGTGTGTCTCTGTGTTCTGTCTCTCTCTCGCCCTCTCGGTTCCCGTGCTCCCTCTGTGCGCTTTCCCGCGTCTCGACTCTCTGGGCAAGCAGGCCGGCCCCCTTTTCGGCTCCCGTGCGTTTTCCCTCCAAAAAACTTAGGTTTTTCAGCCTTTTCCCAGGGAGGCAGGCGTGGCTTGCTTGCTTGCTTGCTTGCTTGCTTGCTTGTGTGTGTGTCCGTCCCCGTCCCTGCAGGCGGGCCCCTTTCGACAGCTGGGCGTTTTCCCTCCCAAAAACTTAGTATATCCACCTTTTCTTTCTTTTTTTTCGGCAGGCAGGCAGGCAGGCGTGTGTGCGCGCGCGCGCGCGTCCCCGTCCCTCCCTCCCGAGAGAGAGCTGCCCCTTGCCTCTGCCCGCAGGTGCTGGCGCTCGGCTTTCGCTTGCAGCCGGTTGGGCGCAGCTGCTGCCGGTGGGAGGGGCCTAAGCTAAGGAGGCCGGGCGGCTGGCGCCCCCTGCGGCTGCGGTCGTTGTCGGGCCGTTGACAGAAGATCAAAGAGCAGGGCCCCCGCCCGGGACTGGCAGGAAGGCAGGCGGGCAGGCAAGAGAGAGGGGGAGCAGAGTCCCGCGGCAGGCCTCTGGCTGCAGGGAGGCCGGCGGCTGCGCGGGTCCCGGGCTCCAGAGGAGTCGGCCTGCGCCACTGTGCGCCAGCGGAACGCCCGCGCGTCGGTCCGCGCCTTTGTGGGCATCGCTTCTCGGCCTTTTGGCTAAGATCAAGTGTAGTATCTGTTCTTATCAGTTTAATATCTGATACGTCCCCCATCGGGGGACCACATATTAAACGGATTTTTGGAACAGGGAGCTGGATCAGGAGCTTGCTCCGTCCTCTCCACGCATCGGCCCGGTATTGCAGCGCCTCCGGGAGCGGTGCACCACCTTCTCTCAGCGGTGAAAAGACAGACGTAGGTAGGTAGCTAGCTAGCTAGCTAGCTAGCGAGCGAGCGAGCGAGCGAGCGAGCGAGCAAGCAAGCGGAGTGGACTGGAGCTCCTTCTTCTCGGGTCTCGTCCCTCGTCCCTCGTCCATCTGTGTGTCTCTGTGTTCTGTCTCTCTCTCGCCCTCTCGGTTCCCGTGCTCCCTCTGTGCGCTTTCCCGCGTCTCGACTCTCTGGGCAAGCAGGCCGGCCCCCTTTTCGGCTCCCGTGCGTTTTCCCTCCAAAAAACTTAGGTTTTTCAGCCTTTTCCCAGGGAGGCAGGCGTGGCTTGCTTGCTTGCTTGCTTGCTTGCTTGCTTGTGTGTGTGTCCGTCCCCGTCCCTGCAGGCGGGCCCCTTTCGACAGCTGGGCGTTTTCCCTCCCAAAAACTTAGTATATCCACCTTTTCTTTCTTTTTTTTCGGCAGGCAGGCAGGCAGGCGTGTGTGCGCGCGCGCGCGCGTCCCCGTCCCTCCCTCCCGAGAGAGAGCTGCCCCTTGCCTCTGCCCGCAGGTGCTGGCGCTCGGCTTTCGCTTGCAGCCGGTTGGGCGCAGCTGCTGCCGGTGGGAGGGGCCTAAGCTAAGGAGGCCGGGCGGCTGGCGCCCCCTGCGGCTGCGGTCGTTGTCGGGCCGTTGACAGAAGATCAAAGAGCAGGGCCCCCGCCCGGGACTGGCAGGAAGGCAGGCGGGCAGGCAAGAGAGAGGGGGAGCAGAGTCCCGCGGCAGGCCTCTGGCTGCAGGGAGGCCGGCGGCTGCGCGGGTCCCGGGCTCCAGAGGAGTCGGCCTGCGCCACTGTGCGCCAGCGGAACGCCCGCGCGTCGGTCCGCGCCTTTGTGGGCATCGCTTCTCGGCCTTTTGGCTAAGATCAAGTGTAGTATCTGTTCTTATCAGTTTAATATCTGATACGTCCCCCATCGGGGGACCACATATTAAACGGATTTTTGGAACAGGGAGCTGGATCAGGAGCTTGCTCCGTCCTCTCCACGCATCGGCCCGGTATTGCAGCGCCTCCGGGAGCGGTGCACCACCTTCTCTCAGCGGTGAAAAGACAGACGTAGGTAGGTAGCTAGCTAGCTAGCTAGCTAGCGAGCGAGCGAGCGAGCGAGCGAGCGAGCAAGCAAGCGGAGTGGACTGGAGCTCCTTCTTCTCGGGTCTCGTCCCTCGTCCCTCGTCCATCTGTGTGTCTCTGTGTTCTGTCTCTCTCTCGCCCTCTCGGTTCCCGTGCTCCCTCTGTGCGCTTTCCCGCGTCTCGACTCTCTGGGCAAGCAGGCCGGCCCCCTTTTCGGCTCCCGTGCGTTTTCCCTCCAAAAAACTTAGGTTTTTCAGCCTTTTCCCAGGGAGGCAGGCGTGGCTTGCTTGCTTGCTTGCTTGCTTGCTTGCTTGTGTGTGTGTCCGTCCCCGTCCCTGCAGGCGGGCCCCTTTCGACAGCTGGGCGTTTTCCCTCCCAAAAACTTAGTATATCCACCTTTTCTTTCTTTTTTTTCGGCAGGCAGGCAGGCAGGCGTGTGTGCGCGCGCGCGCGCGTCCCCGTCCCTCCCTCCCGAGAGAGAGCTGCCCCTTGCCTCTGCCCGCAGGTGCTGGCGCTCGGCTTTCGCTTGCAGCCGGTTGGGCGCAGCTGCTGCCGGTGGGAGGGGCCTAAGCTAAGGAGGCCGGGCGGCTGGCGCCCCCTGCGGCTGCGGTCGTTGTCGGGCCGTTGACAGAAGATCAAAGAGCAGGGCCCCCGCCCGGGACTGGCAGGAAGGCAGGCGGGCAGGCAAGAGAGAGGGGGAGCAGAGTCCCGCGGCAGGCCTCTGGCTGCAGGGAGGCCGGCGGCTGCGCGGGTCCCGGGCTCCAGAGGAGTCGGCCTGCGCCACTGTGCGCCAGCGGAACGCCCGCGCGTCGGTCCGCGCCTTTGTGGGCATCGCTTCTCGGCCTTTTGGCTAAGATCAAGTGTAGTATCTGTTCTTATCAGTTTAATATCTGATACGTCCCCCATCGGGGGACCACATATTAAACGGATTTTTGGAACAGGGAGCTGGATCAGGAGCTTGCTCCGTCCTCTCCACGCATCGGCCCGGTATTGCAGCGCCTCCGGGAGCGGTGCACCACCTTCTCTCAGCGGTGAAAAGACAGACGTAGGTAGGTAGCTAGCTAGCTAGCTAGCTAGCGAGCGAGCGAGCGAGCGAGCGAGCGAGCAAGCAAGCGGAGTGGACTGGAGCTCCTTCTTCTCGGGTCTCGTCCCTCGTCCCTCGTCCATCTGTGTGTCTCTGTGTTCTGTCTCTCTCTCGCCCTCTCGGTTCCCGTGCTCCCTCTGTGCGCTTTCCCGCGTCTCGACTCTCTGGGCAAGCAGGCCGGCCCCCTTTTCGGCTCCCGTGCGTTTTCCCTCCAAAAAACTTAGGTTTTTCAGCCTTTTCCCAGGGAGGCAGGCGTGGCTTGCTTGCTTGCTTGCTTGCTTGCTTGCTTGTGTGTGTGTCCGTCCCCGTCCCTGCAGGCGGGCCCCTTTCGACAGCTGGGCGTTTTCCCTCCCAAAAACTTAGTATATCCACCTTTTCTTTCTTTTTTTTCGGCAGGCAGGCAGGCAGGCGTGTGTGCGCGCGCGCGCGCGTCCCCGTCCCTCCCTCCCGAGAGAGAGCTGCCCCTTGCCTCTGCCCGCAGGTGCTGGCGCTCGGCTTTCGCTTGCAGCCGGTTGGGCGCAGCTGCTGCCGGTGGGAGGGGCCTAAGCTAAGGAGGCCGGGCGGCTGGCGCCCCCTGCGGCTGCGGTCGTTGTCGGGCCGTTGACAGAAGATCAAAGAGCAGGGCCCCCGCCCGGGACTGGCAGGAAGGCAGGCGGGCAGGCAAGAGAGAGGGGGAGCAGAGTCCCGCGGCAGGCCTCTGGCTGCAGGGAGGCCGGCGGCTGCGCGGGTCCCGGGCTCCAGAGGAGTCGGCCTGCGCCACTGTGCGCCAGCGGAACGCCCGCGCGTCGGTCCGCGCCTTTGTGGGCATCGCTTCTCGGCCTTTTGGCTAAGATCAAGTGTAGTATCTGTTCTTATCAGTTTAATATCTGATACGTCCCCCATCGGGGGACCACATATTAAACGGATTTTTGGAACAGGGAGCTGGATCAGGAGCTTGCTCCGTCCTCTCCACGCATCGGCCCGGTATTGCAGCGCCTCCGGGAGCGGTGCACCACCTTCTCTCAGCGGTGAAAAGACAGACGTAGGTAGGTAGCTAGCTAGCTAGCTAGCTAGCGAGCGAGCGAGCGAGCGAGCGAGCGAGCAAGCAAGCGGAGTGGACTGGAGCTCCTTCTTCTCGGGTCTCGTCCCTCGTCCCTCGTCCATCTGTGTGTCTCTGTGTTCTGTCTCTCTCTCGCCCTCTCGGTTCCCGTGCTCCCTCTGTGCGCTTTCCCGCGTCTCGACTCTCTGGGCAAGCAGGCCGGCCCCCTTTTCGGCTCCCGTGCGTTTTCCCTCCAAAAAACTTAGGTTTTTCAGCCTTTTCCCAGGGAGGCAGGCGTGGCTTGCTTGCTTGCTTGCTTGCTTGCTTGCTTGTGTGTGTGTCCGTCCCCGTCCCTGCAGGCGGGCCCCTTTCGACAGCTGGGCGTTTTCCCTCCCAAAAACTTAGTATATCCACCTTTTCTTTCTTTTTTTTCGGCAGGCAGGCAGGCAGGCGTGTGTGCGCGCGCGCGCGCGTCCCCGTCCCTCCCTCCCGAGAGAGAGCTGCCCCTTGCCTCTGCCCGCAGGTGCTGGCGCTCGGCTTTCGCTTGCAGCCGGTTGGGCGCAGCTGCTGCCGGTGGGAGGGGCCTAAGCTAAGGAGGCCGGGCGGCTGGCGCCCCCTGCGGCTGCGGTCGTTGTCGGGCCGTTGACAGAAGATCAAAGAGCAGGGCCCCCGCCCGGGACTGGCAGGAAGGCAGGCGGGCAGGCAAGAGAGAGGGGGAGCAGAGTCCCGCGGCAGGCCTCTGGCTGCAGGGAGGCCGGCGGCTGCGCGGGTCCCGGGCTCCAGAGGAGTCGGCCTGCGCCACTGTGCGCCAGCGGAACGCCCGCGCGTCGGTCCGCGCCTTTGTGGGCATCGCTTCTCGGCCTTTTGGCTAAGATCAAGTGTAGTATCTGTTCTTATCAGTTTAATATCTGATACGTCCCCCATCGGGGGACCACATATTAAACGGATTTTTGGAACAGGGAGCTGGATCAGGAGCTTGCTCCGTCCTCTCCACGCATCGGCCCGGTATTGCAGCGCCTCCGGGAGCGGTGCACCACCTTCTCTCAGCGGTGAAAAGACAGACGTAGGTAGGTAGCTAGCTAGCTAGCTAGCTAGCGAGCGAGCGAGCGAGCGAGCGAGCGAGCAAGCAAGCGGAGTGGACTGGAGCTCCTTCTTCTCGGGTCTCGTCCCTCGTCCCTCGTCCATCTGTGTGTCTCTGTGTTCTGTCTCTCTCTCGCCCTCTCGGTTCCCGTGCTCCCTCTGTGCGCTTTCCCGCGTCTCGACTCTCTGGGCAAGCAGGCCGGCCCCCTTTTCGGCTCCCGTGCGTTTTCCCTCCAAAAAACTTAGGTTTTTCAGCCTTTTCCCAGGGAGGCAGGCGTGGCTTGCTTGCTTGCTTGCTTGCTTGCTTGCTTGTGTGTGTGTCCGTCCCCGTCCCTGCAGGCGGGCCCCTTTCGACAGCTGGGCGTTTTCCCTCCCAAAAACTTAGTATATCCACCTTTTCTTTCTTTTTTTTCGGCAGGCAGGCAGGCAGGCGTGTGTGCGCGCGCGCGCGCGTCCCCGTCCCTCCCTCCCGAGAGAGAGCTGCCCCTTGCCTCTGCCCGCAGGTGCTGGCGCTCGGCTTTCGCTTGCAGCCGGTTGGGCGCAGCTGCTGCCGGTGGGAGGGGCCTAAGCTAAGGAGGCCGGGCGGCTGGCGCCCCCTGCGGCTGCGGTCGTTGTCGGGCCGTTGACAGAAGATCAAAGAGCAGGGCCCCCGCCCGGGACTGGCAGGAAGGCAGGCGGGCAGGCAAGAGAGAGGGGGAGCAGAGTCCCGCGGCAGGCCTCTGGCTGCAGGGAGGCCGGCGGCTGCGCGGGTCCCGGGCTCCAGAGGAGTCGGCCTGCGCCACTGTGCGCCAGCGGAACGCCCGCGCGTCGGTCCGCGCCTTTGTGGGCATCGCTTCTCGGCCTTTTGGCTAAGATCAAGTGTAGTATCTGTTCTTATCAGTTTAATATCTGATACGTCCCCCATCGGGGGACCACATATTAAACGGATTTTTGGAACAGGGAGCTGGATCAGGAGCTTGCTCCGTCCTCTCCACGCATCGGCCCGGTATTGCAGCGCCTCCGGGAGCGGTGCACCACCTTCTCTCAGCGGTGAAAAGACAGACGTAGGTAGGTAGCTAGCTAGCTAGCTAGCTAGCGAGCGAGCGAGCGAGCGAGCGAGCGAGCAAGCAAGCGGAGTGGACTGGAGCTCCTTCTTCTCGGGTCTCGTCCCTCGTCCCTCGTCCATCTGTGTGTCTCTGTGTTCTGTCTCTCTCTCGCCCTCTCGGTTCCCGTGCTCCCTCTGTGCGCTTTCCCGCGTCTCGACTCTCTGGGCAAGCAGGCCGGCCCCCTTTTCGGCTCCCGTGCGTTTTCCCTCCAAAAAACTTAGGTTTTTCAGCCTTTTCCCAGGGAGGCAGGCGTGGCTTGCTTGCTTGCTTGCTTGCTTGCTTGCTTGTGTGTGTGTCCGTCCCCGTCCCTGCAGGCGGGCCCCTTTCGACAGCTGGGCGTTTTCCCTCCCAAAAACTTAGTATATCCACCTTTTCTTTCTTTTTTTTCGGCAGGCAGGCAGGCAGGCGTGTGTGCGCGCGCGCGCGCGTCCCCGTCCCTCCCTCCCGAGAGAGAGCTGCCCCTTGCCTCTGCCCGCAGGTGCTGGCGCTCGGCTTTCGCTTGCAGCCGGTTGGGCGCAGCTGCTGCCGGTGGGAGGGGCCTAAGCTAAGGAGGCCGGGCGGCTGGCGCCCCCTGCGGCTGCGGTCGTTGTCGGGCCGTTGACAGAAGATCAAAGAGCAGGGCCCCCGCCCGGGACTGGCAGGAAGGCAGGCGGGCAGGCAAGAGAGAGGGGGAGCAGAGTCCCGCGGCAGGCCTCTGGCTGCAGGGAGGCCGGCGGCTGCGCGGGTCCCGGGCTCCAGAGGAGTCGGCCTGCGCCACTGTGCGCCAGCGGAACGCCCGCGCGTCGGTCCGCGCCTTTGTGGGCATCGCTTCTCGGCCTTTTGGCTAAGATCAAGTGTAGTATCTGTTCTTATCAGTTTAATATCTGATACGTCCCCCATCGGGGGACCACATATTAAACGGATTTTTGGAACAGGGAGCTGGATCAGGAGCTTGCTCCGTCCTCTCCACGCATCGGCCCGGTATTGCAGCGCCTCCGGGAGCGGTGCACCACCTTCTCTCAGCGGTGAAAAGACAGACGTAGGTAGGTAGCTAGCTAGCTAGCTAGCTAGCGAGCGAGCGAGCGAGCGAGCGAGCGAGCAAGCAAGCGGAGTGGACTGGAGCTCCTTCTTCTCGGGTCTCGTCCCTCGTCCCTCGTCCATCTGTGTGTCTCTGTGTTCTGTCTCTCTCTCGCCCTCTCGGTTCCCGTGCTCCCTCTGTGCGCTTTCCCGCGTCTCGACTCTCTGGGCAAGCAGGCCGGCCCCCTTTTCGGCTCCCGTGCGTTTTCCCTCCAAAAAACTTAGGTTTTTCAGCCTTTTCCCAGGGAGGCAGGCGTGGCTTGCTTGCTTGCTTGCTTGCTTGCTTGCTTGTGTGTGTGTCCGTCCCCGTCCCTGCAGGCGGGCCCCTTTCGACAGCTGGGCGTTTTCCCTCCCAAAAACTTAGTATATCCACCTTTTCTTTCTTTTTTTTCGGCAGGCAGGCAGGCAGGCGTGTGTGCGCGCGCGCGCGCGTCCCCGTCCCTCCCTCCCGAGAGAGAGCTGCCCCTTGCCTCTGCCCGCAGGTGCTGGCGCTCGGCTTTCGCTTGCAGCCGGTTGGGCGCAGCTGCTGCCGGTGGGAGGGGCCTAAGCTAAGGAGGCCGGGCGGCTGGCGCCCCCTGCGGCTGCGGTCGTTGTCGGGCCGTTGACAGAAGATCAAAGAGCAGGGCCCCCGCCCGGGACTGGCAGGAAGGCAGGCGGGCAGGCAAGAGAGAGGGGGAGCAGAGTCCCGCGGCAGGCCTCTGGCTGCAGGGAGGCCGGCGGCTGCGCGGGTCCCGGGCTCCAGAGGAGTCGGCCTGCGCCACTGTGCGCCAGCGGAACGCCCGCGCGTCGGTCCGCGCCTTTGTGGGCATCGCTTCTCGGCCTTTTGGCTAAGGTCAGAGGTCGAGGGAGAGAGGATCGAGAGGACAGCTTGCGTCGACACGTTTGGATTGCCTGGATTTGGACCCGGATTGCCTTGGACAACGATTTTGCTTTTTGGACGTCGGAACTTTGTTTTTTCCACCCGGCTGTGCATTTCGTGGCTGTTTTTGCGGCCGAAAGGCTGCTCCAACCATGGCTGCAGGGCCTGGAGAGGCGAGGAGGGCTGGGAAGGACCCCAGCATTAAGTGGACTCTCCGCTTCCGCTGGAAACCGGAGACAGCACCACCTGGAAGGGAAAAGTTTGAGGATGACATCCTGTTTGGAGCTTTGGGACTGAAGGCAGCAGAGATCTTGTGTGTGCAGGGGAACCAGCCACAGAAATTCATGGACGCCACCTTCATCAGCGCCGACATCCACAAGAAAATGGTAGGGAAATGCACTGAGATCATCAAGAACGGCGGATTTCCGGAGTATGAGTGTGGGGGACTGCAGAGCGACAGCAAGAGGTGGGTGGTTTTGCACATGTTTGATCCGTTTGTGAAAGACGCCGACGTGACTACCTTCCTAAGCAGGTACGTGGATGTGAAGGCGGGCCCCTTGGGGCTCAAGGACACACGTACTGTGTGGACGGGAAAACGTCGGTATCTGGTGGAGTTGCGGCAGGACAAAACGGCAAAGGACGGATACAGCCACCCACCAGGCACATTCGCCATCGGAGGAGGTAGGGGGTACATGTTTTACTGGGATCAGCCTGACTTTTGCAGGAGGTGCCGGACCTTCGGACACCGGGAGGGGGCATGTACGGCGGAGAAATGTGGCAAGTGCGGCTGTCAGGGACACCAAACCCGAGAGTGCAAGGTGAAAGAGTGCTCCTTGTGCGGGGATAGAGGCCACCTGTTCCGGCAGTGTAACAAGAGGGGCACGGCCACGGAGGAGGCGGCCACGAAGAAGGCGGCCACGGAGAAGGCGGCCACCGAGGAGGAGATCATGGAGGAGGCGGTCAGAGAATGGGTCAGGCAGGCAGACGAGGCCAGTGAGGGGGAAGGCCGGCCGAAGGGTAGCAGACCCCCTGGTAAGGGGGAGAAGAAGGGAGGAAGACAGGGGAGAGAGGTGCACCAGGGAGAAGAGGACGGAGAGCGACCAGGAACGTCGTGGGGCTCCGACGTGGAGCAACTGGAGACGGCGCAGGGAGGGGACGGTGAAAATCCGGGAACATCAGGAGGAGCAGACGGAGGGGCCGGAACCTGGGCGGAGGTGGTGAAGAAGGGGCGCCCCCTGAAGGACGGGGGAAGAACTGCGACACCGACACCGACGCCAACAGAGGAGGAGGGGATGGTAATCCTGCAGGGCGCAGGGAAGAAGAGGAGGTCAAAGAGGCAGAGGGCGGAAAGGCGTCAACAGGAGACGCAGGAAAAGAAGAAGAGGACGGCCGAGGAGGAAGGCCAGGAGGAAGACCCGGGAGACTTCGCAGACTCTGAGGGGATGGAAGAGGAGGAGGGAGTTTTGACGGCCTCGAGTGACTCCGAGGCCGAAAGCACCTCGGAATCTCTCCCCCCAGGGCAGGGGTCAGGGGCGGCAATGCTGGCCGTCTACTCAGTGGCGGCCAACGTAACGGACGATGGCAGCCCCGTAGTCTACTGCCAGCCTGAAACGCCAACTCCGGAACGAGAGTCCCCGGACAGCCGCGTGGTCCACTTTATGGACACAGAGGATGGCAGCTCGGAGAGTACAGCAGGGACGGCGAGCTCACCTGATTCCAGCCGATCGGAGGGAATGGAGAGTGACAGCCCCCCTCAAGACCCGCCATGACCCTCACAGTTGCAACAGCTAACGTGAGGGGTCTGAGGAAGCAGGAAAAAAGAGTGGCAGTGTTTTCCTACCTGTCTCGAAGGTATCTGGATGTGATCTTTCTGCAGGAAGTCCATCTCAAGGACCTCGACGACGTGAGGACCCTTCAGAGGGAGTGGAGGAAGGGTCCTTCGTGGTGGAGCGTCGGAGGGGTGAACTCCTCTGGTGTGGGTATCCTGTGCGGCTTGCCAGGGTTCGCCGCCCAAACAGTCAGCTCAGTAATTCCCGGACGTCTGCTGGTGGTGGACGGAACCTGGAGGGGAGTGAAGATAAGGCTGGTTAACGTGTACGCCCCGGCAGACAGAAGGCAGCAGGGCTCCTTTTTGAAAGACCTGGAGCCCGTGCTGTACACCAATAGAGAGCTGATTGTAGGCGGCGACTTCAACATCGACCTGGGAGACCCGCACGGCCAGGGAGTTCATCTGTTGAGGTCCTTGATCGCGGATTTTGGCCTTCGAGATGGGTTTAAGAACGTTGCACACCACACCTGGGACAATGGAAGAGGGAGTTTTCGACGCCTCGACTACATCCTCTTTACTGTGAAGTGGACAACGCTAAGCAGGCAAGTGACCCCTACCTGGTTCTCGGACCATCGGCTGCTCACGGTCTCCTTCGGTGTTGAGGACCCGCGCTTCCAGGCTGGGTACTGGAAGCTGAACAAACAAGTTCTTCACGAGGAGAGATACCGAAGGAAGATCGAGACAGTGCTGAAAGACCTGGAAAAGAAGAGGGAGCTTTATAGCTCTGCGGTGCACTGGTGGGAATCGTGCAAACAGACTCTCGCAACGGTCACCAGGCGATACTGCTGGATCCGGCGGAGTCTGGAGGAACGCCAGTGCGCCCAGCTCCAAGAGGAGCTGGAAGCACTGTATGAGCAGCTGAACCAGGGGGGCGCCTTCGACGGCGAGAAGATCGCCAACGTCAGGAGCCTGCTTAGGGAAAAGTGGCTGCAGAGAGCAAAGAACTTTCTTTTCAGGCTGCGGGGAGTTTGGAAGGAGGGAGAAGAACAGTGCTCACCCCAATTCTTCAGCGCCGTGAGAAAGCAGCAGGAGCGCTGCTGCTTCGAAAGTATATGGCGCGAGGATGGGACTGCAGCCACAGACTTGCCCGGGATGCTGGAGTGTGCCACAGGGTTCTATACAGCCTTGTTCCAGGAGAAGGAGATCGACGCCAGCATCAAGGAGAGGCTCCTGGAGGGTGTGGAAAAGGCGGTAGACGATCCCGCCTCGCTGGTTGGGCCTGTGACGGGGGCGGAAATAAAAACAGCATTGTTTGGATTGAAGAAGGGAACCGTCCCTGGAGTAGACGGCCTACCAGCGGAATTCTACCGGACCTTCTGGGATCAACTAGAGCCTTTTCTGGTGCAGGTTTTCAATGAGGCCCTGGACAGCAATGAAATGGGCCTCTCTATGAAGACCGGCGTCGTGACTCTGATCTACAAGGGAGGAGACAAGGCGGACCTGGGAAATTGGAGGCCGATCCAGATCCTGTGCACTGATTATAAGATCTTGGCCAGGGTGCTGGGCGGCCGTCTGAAAACGGTGATGCCGGCGCTGGTCGGGGCGGACCAGACATGTGGCGTGGCAGGCCGGAAGATCAGCTGGACCCTGCAGCTGATCCGGGACATCATCGCCTGGGTGGAGGACAGAGGCCTGCCGCTCATGCTGGTGAGCCTAGACCAGGCAAAGGCGTTCGACCGGGTCCATCATGGGATCCTGTGGGCACTCTTGAGGAAGAAGGGTCTGCCTGACGTCTTTGTCAGGTGGATTGAAGCGCTCTACAACGGCGCTGCGTCCCGGGTAAGAGTCAACGGAGCAGTAGGGAGGAGGATTCCGGTAAGGTGTGGTGTGCGACAGGGATGTCCACTCTCGCCCCTGCTGTACGTTATCTACCTCGAGCTGCTACTGGACCCTTTACGGAAGGACACTGGAGTGGAGGGAATTAAAGTGCCAGGTGGAGGTGGGCAGGAAGCTAAAATCGCGGCCTACGCGGACGACGTGACGCTCTTCCTCAGCTCTGACAGGAGTCTGGGGAGAGTGTTGGAAATCGTGGAGGCCTACTCCAGAGGCACCGGCGCCCAACTGAATCGCGCCAAGAGCCTGGTGAAGCTTTTTGGAACCTGGCCGTACGTACCGGAGGTCGCCGGAGGACTGAAACAAATAACGGACCCGGTGAAAATCCTGGGGGTCCTATTTCACACCTTGGACCCCTCAGGACTGAACTGGGAGGCCAGGTTCCGGAAGATCAAGCAGAAGCTGGGCCTTTGGCAGCAACGATCCCTGACGTGGATAGGGAAGGCGCTGGTGCTGAAGGTGGAGATCCTGCCCTTGCTTCTCCACCTGGCAGTAGTGTACCCCCTACCCGCAAGGAGGAGGAAGGAATTGGTGAGGACAGTTTTTACCTTCGTGTGGGGCCACTCATACGAACGGATCCGCCGGACAGACATGTGTAGACCTACCGTGGAAGGAGGCAGAGGGATCCCGAACTTCCCAGTGAAGTTGGACTGCGTGTTCGTCGCCAACCTGTGCGTCATCCTGCACGGTAACCCGCCCCACCTGTGCGGCCGGTTCGTGAGCCTCTGGCTGGCAGCGAGTATGAGACACCTGGTCGCCTGGAAGAACACGACCCCGAAGGCTGAGCGGCTCCCACTGCACTACCGTCATGCAGTGCAGTGGCTGCGGGCACACCCAGAGGTACGGGACAAGGAAATAGCGCTGAGCCATAGGAGGATGTATTTGGTGGTCACAGCATTGGACAGGCCAGCGCTCCTGGGTGTGCCCAGTGACATCTGGCAGCAGGCCCAACCAAAGGGTCTGGACAACAGACTAAAAGATCTGAACTGGCTTGGTGTGTGGGGTCGAATGGCGGTCAGGGCCGTCATGTACTCGCATGGGCTGGCAAAGAAGAGCCAGTGCCCGAGGCACGGCTGCACAGGGGAAGAAACCGTCAACCATGTCTTTTGGGAGTGCGGGTTCGTGCAGAGGGTGTGGAGGTCCAGCCAGCACCTGTACGCACAGGTAGGCCTGGGGTCCCTCCTGACGCTGAACACAGTGATGAAGGGCGTGGCTGGTTCCCGAAGATGGAACGCGGCTTTTCTGCTGTGGCTCCTGATTAGCCTAACCAAGCTCCATGTCTGGGACGCAAGATCAGAGCTGGTCAAACATGGGGTGGAGAGGTCAGTGCTGGACATTCTGAAGCGTGTCAAGAGGGACGTCTCACGGAAGATCCGGTGGGACGTCCTCCGATGGGGATTCGCCGCGGCACGTGAACGATGGAAGGACTTAATCACATGGGTGTAAAGGTGGAGGGTAAAGTAAACGTTTAAAGCACTGTTTTAACTGATTTCTAATAAAACATAAAAAAAATCTGTTCTTATCAGTTTAATATCTGATACGTCCCCCATCGGGGGACCACATATTAAACGGATTTTTGGAACAGGGAGCTGGATCAGGAGCTTGCTCCGTCCTCTCCACGCATCGGCCCGGTATTGCAGCGCCTCCGGGAGCGGTGCACCACCTTCTCTCAGCGGTGAAAAGACAGACGTAGGTAGGTAGCTAGCTAGCTAGCTAGCTAGCGAGCGAGCGAGCGAGCGAGCGAGCGAGCAAGCAAGCGGAGTGGACTGGAGCTCCTTCTTCTCGGGTCTCGTCCCTCGTCCCTCGTCCATCTGTGTGTCTCTGTGTTCTGTCTCTCTCTCGCCCTCTCGGTTCCCGTGCTCCCTCTGTGCGCTTTCCCGCGTCTCGACTCTCTGGGCAAGCAGGCCGGCCCCCTTTTCGGCTCCCGTGCGTTTTCCCTCCAAAAAACTTAGGTTTTTCAGCCTTTTCCCAGGGAGGCAGGCGTGGCTTGCTTGCTTGCTTGCTTGCTTGCTTGCTTGTGTGTGTGTCCGTCCCCGTCCCTGCAGGCGGGCCCCTTTCGACAGCTGGGCGTTTTCCCTCCCAAAAACTTAGTATATCCACCTTTTCTTTCTTTTTTTTCGGCAGGCAGGCAGGCAGGCGTGTGTGCGCGCGCGCGCGCGTCCCCGTCCCTCCCTCCCGAGAGAGAGCTGCCCCTTGCCTCTGCCCGCAGGTGCTGGCGCTCGGCTTTCGCTTGCAGCCGGTTGGGCGCAGCTGCTGCCGGTGGGAGGGGCCTAAGCTAAGGAGGCCGGGCGGCTGGCGCCCCCTGCGGCTGCGGTCGTTGTCGGGCCGTTGACAGAAGATCAAAGAGCAGGGCCCCCGCCCGGGACTGGCAGGAAGGCAGGCGGGCAGGCAAGAGAGAGGGGGAGCAGAGTCCCGCGGCAGGCCTCTGGCTGCAGGGAGGCCGGCGGCTGCGCGGGTCCCGGGCTCCAGAGGAGTCGGCCTGCGCCACTGTGCGCCAGCGGAACGCCCGCGCGTCGGTCCGCGCCTTTGTGGGCATCGCTTCTCGGCCTTTTGGCTAAGATCAAGTGTAGTATCTGTTCTTATCAGTTTAATATCTGATACGTCCCCCATCGGGGGACCACATATTAAACGGATTTTTGGAACAGGGAGCTGGATCAGGAGCTTGCTCCGTCCTCTCCACGCATCGGCCCGGTATTGCAGCGCCTCCGGGAGCGGTGCACCACCTTCTCTCAGCGGTGAAAAGACAGACGTAGGTAGGTAGCTAGCTAGCTAGCTAGCTAGCGAGCGAGCGAGCGAGCGAGCGAGCGAGCAAGCAAGCGGAGTGGACTGGAGCTCCTTCTTCTCGGGTCTCGTCCCTCGTCCCTCGTCCATCTGTGTGTCTCTGTGTTCTGTCTCTCTCTCGCCCTCTCGGTTCCCGTGCTCCCTCTGTGCGCTTTCCCGCGTCTCGACTCTCTGGGCAAGCAGGCCGGCCCCCTTTTCGGCTCCCGTGCGTTTTCCCTCCAAAAAACTTAGGTTTTTCAGCCTTTTCCCAGGGAGGCAGGCGTGGCTTGCTTGCTTGCTTGCTTGCTTGCTTGCTTGTGTGTGTGTCCGTCCCCGTCCCTGCAGGCGGGCCCCTTTCGACAGCTGGGCGTTTTCCCTCCCAAAAACTTAGTATATCCACCTTTTCTTTCTTTTTTTTCGGCAGGCAGGCAGGCAGGCGTGTGTGCGCGCGCGCGCGCGTCCCCGTCCCTCCCTCCCGAGAGAGAGCTGCCCCTTGCCTCTGCCCGCAGGTGCTGGCGCTCGGCTTTCGCTTGCAGCCGGTTGGGCGCAGCTGCTGCCGGTGGGAGGGGCCTAAGCTAAGGAGGCCGGGCGGCTGGCGCCCCCTGCGGCTGCGGTCGTTGTCGGGCCGTTGACAGAAGATCAAAGAGCAGGGCCCCCGCCCGGGACTGGCAGGAAGGCAGGCGGGCAGGCAAGAGAGAGGGGGAGCAGAGTCCCGCGGCAGGCCTCTGGCTGCAGGGAGGCCGGCGGCTGCGCGGGTCCCGGGCTCCAGAGGAGTCGGCCTGCGCCACTGTGCGCCAGCGGAACGCCCGCGCGTCGGTCCGCGCCTTTGTGGGCATCGCTTCTCGGCCTTTTGGCTAAGATCAAGTGTAGTATCTGTTCTTATCAGTTTAATATCTGATACGTCCCCCATCGGGGGACCACATATTAAACGGATTTTTGGAACAGGGAGCTGGATCAGGAGCTTGCTCCGTCCTCTCCACGCATCGGCCCGGTATTGCAGCGCCTCCGGGAGCGGTGCACCACCTTCTCTCAGCGGTGAAAAGACAGACGTAGGTAGGTAGCTAGCTAGCTAGCTAGCTAGCGAGCGAGCGAGCGAGCGAGCGAGCGAGCAAGCAAGCGGAGTGGACTGGAGCTCCTTCTTCTCGGGTCTCGTCCCTCGTCCCTCGTCCATCTGTGTGTCTCTGTGTTCTGTCTCTCTCTCGCCCTCTCGGTTCCCGTGCTCCCTCTGTGCGCTTTCCCGCGTCTCGACTCTCTGGGCAAGCAGGCCGGCCCCCTTTTCGGCTCCCGTGCGTTTTCCCTCCAAAAAACTTAGGTTTTTCAGCCTTTTCCCAGGGAGGCAGGCGTGGCTTGCTTGCTTGCTTGCTTGCTTGCTTGCTTGTGTGTGTGTCCGTCCCCGTCCCTGCAGGCGGGCCCCTTTCGACAGCTGGGCGTTTTCCCTCCCAAAAACTTAGTATATCCACCTTTTCTTTCTTTTTTTTCGGCAGGCAGGCAGGCAGGCGTGTGTGCGCGCGCGCGCGCGTCCCCGTCCCTCCCTCCCGAGAGAGAGCTGCCCCTTGCCTCTGCCCGCAGGTGCTGGCGCTCGGCTTTCGCTTGCAGCCGGTTGGGCGCAGCTGCTGCCGGTGGGAGGGGCCTAAGCTAAGGAGGCCGGGCGGCTGGCGCCCCCTGCGGCTGCGGTCGTTGTCGGGCCGTTGACAGAAGATCAAAGAGCAGGGCCCCCGCCCGGGACTGGCAGGAAGGCAGGCGGGCAGGCAAGAGAGAGGGGGAGCAGAGTCCCGCGGCAGGCCTCTGGCTGCAGGGAGGCCGGCGGCTGCGCGGGTCCCGGGCTCCAGAGGAGTCGGCCTGCGCCACTGTGCGCCAGCGGAACGCCCGCGCGTCGGTCCGCGCCTTTGTGGGCATCGCTTCTCGGCCTTTTGGCTAAGATCAAGTGTAGTATCTGTTCTTATCAGTTTAATATCTGATACGTCCCCCATCGGGGGACCACATATTAAACGGATTTTTGGAACAGGGAGCTGGATCAGGAGCTTGCTCCGTCCTCTCCACGCATCGGCCCGGTATTGCAGCGCCTCCGGGAGCGGTGCACCACCTTCTCTCAGCGGTGAAAAGACAGACGTAGGTAGGTAGCTAGCTAGCTAGCTAGCTAGCGAGCGAGCGAGCGAGCGAGCGAGCGAGCAAGCAAGCGGAGTGGACTGGAGCTCCTTCTTCTCGGGTCTCGTCCCTCGTCCCTCGTCCATCTGTGTGTCTCTGTGTTCTGTCTCTCTCTCGCCCTCTCGGTTCCCGTGCTCCCTCTGTGCGCTTTCCCGCGTCTCGACTCTCTGGGCAAGCAGGCCGGCCCCCTTTTCGGCTCCCGTGCGTTTTCCCTCCAAAAAACTTAGGTTTTTCAGCCTTTTCCCAGGGAGGCAGGCGTGGCTTGCTTGCTTGCTTGCTTGCTTGCTTGCTTGTGTGTGTGTCCGTCCCCGTCCCTGCAGGCGGGCCCCTTTCGACAGCTGGGCGTTTTCCCTCCCAAAAACTTAGTATATCCACCTTTTCTTTCTTTTTTTTCGGCAGGCAGGCAGGCAGGCGTGTGTGCGCGCGCGCGCGCGTCCCCGTCCCTCCCTCCCGAGAGAGAGCTGCCCCTTGCCTCTGCCCGCAGGTGCTGGCGCTCGGCTTTCGCTTGCAGCCGGTTGGGCGCAGCTGCTGCCGGTGGGAGGGGCCTAAGCTAAGGAGGCCGGGCGGCTGGCGCCCCCTGCGGCTGCGGTCGTTGTCGGGCCGTTGACAGAAGATCAAAGAGCAGGGCCCCCGCCCGGGACTGGCAGGAAGGCAGGCGGGCAGGCAAGAGAGAGGGGGAGCAGAGTCCCGCGGCAGGCCTCTGGCTGCAGGGAGGCCGGCGGCTGCGCGGGTCCCGGGCTCCAGAGGAGTCGGCCTGCGCCACTGTGCGCCAGCGGAACGCCCGCGCGTCGGTCCGCGCCTTTGTGGGCATCGCTTCTCGGCCTTTTGGCTAAGATCAAGTGTAGTATCTGTTCTTATCAGTTTAATATCTGATACGTCCCCCATCGGGGGACCACATATTAAACGGATTTTTGGAACAGGGAGCTGGATCAGGAGCTTGCTCCGTCCTCTCCACGCATCGGCCCGGTATTGCAGCGCCTCCGGGAGCGGTGCACCACCTTCTCTCAGCGGTGAAAAGACAGACGTAGGTAGGTAGCTAGCTAGCTAGCTAGCTAGCGAGCGAGCGAGCGAGCGAGCGAGCGAGCAAGCAAGCGGAGTGGACTGGAGCTCCTTCTTCTCGGGTCTCGTCCCTCGTCCCTCGTCCATCTGTGTGTCTCTGTGTTCTGTCTCTCTCTCGCCCTCTCGGTTCCCGTGCTCCCTCTGTGCGCTTTCCCGCGTCTCGACTCTCTGGGCAAGCAGGCCGGCCCCCTTTTCGGCTCCCGTGCGTTTTCCCTCCAAAAAACTTAGGTTTTTCAGCCTTTTCCCAGGGAGGCAGGCGTGGCTTGCTTGCTTGCTTGCTTGCTTGCTTGCTTGTGTGTGTGTCCGTCCCCGTCCCTGCAGGCGGGCCCCTTTCGACAGCTGGGCGTTTTCCCTCCCAAAAACTTAGTATATCCACCTTTTCTTTCTTTTTTTTCGGCAGGCAGGCAGGCAGGCGTGTGTGCGCGCGCGCGCGCGTCCCCGTCCCTCCCTCCCGAGAGAGAGCTGCCCCTTGCCTCTGCCCGCAGGTGCTGGCGCTCGGCTTTCGCTTGCAGCCGGTTGGGCGCAGCTGCTGCCGGTGGGAGGGGCCTAAGCTAAGGAGGCCGGGCGGCTGGCGCCCCCTGCGGCTGCGGTCGTTGTCGGGCCGTTGACAGAAGATCAAAGAGCAGGGCCCCCGCCCGGGACTGGCAGGAAGGCAGGCGGGCAGGCAAGAGAGAGGGGGAGCAGAGTCCCGCGGCAGGCCTCTGGCTGCAGGGAGGCCGGCGGCTGCGCGGGTCCCGGGCTCCAGAGGAGTCGGCCTGCGCCACTGTGCGCCAGCGGAACGCCCGCGCGTCGGTCCGCGCCTTTGTGGGCATCGCTTCTCGGCCTTTTGGCTAAGATCAAGTGTAGTATCTGTTCTTATCAGTTTAATATCTGATACGTCCCCCATCGGGGGACCACATATTAAACGGATTTTTGGAACAGGGAGCTGGATCAGGAGCTTGCTCCGTCCTCTCCACGCATCGGCCCGGTATTGCAGCGCCTCCGGGAGCGGTGCACCACCTTCTCTCAGCGGTGAAAAGACAGACGTAGGTAGGTAGCTAGCTAGCTAGCTAGCTAGCGAGCGAGCGAGCGAGCGAGCGAGCGAGCAAGCAAGCGGAGTGGACTGGAGCTCCTTCTTCTCGGGTCTCGTCCCTCGTCCCTCGTCCATCTGTGTGTCTCTGTGTTCTGTCTCTCTCTCGCCCTCTCGGTTCCCGTGCTCCCTCTGTGCGCTTTCCCGCGTCTCGACTCTCTGGGCAAGCAGGCCGGCCCCCTTTTCGGCTCCCGTGCGTTTTCCCTCCAAAAAACTTAGGTTTTTCAGCCTTTTCCCAGGGAGGCAGGCGTGGCTTGCTTGCTTGCTTGCTTGCTTGCTTGCTTGTGTGTGTGTCCGTCCCCGTCCCTGCAGGCGGGCCCCTTTCGACAGCTGGGCGTTTTCCCTCCCAAAAACTTAGTATATCCACCTTTTCTTTCTTTTTTTTCGGCAGGCAGGCAGGCAGGCGTGTGTGCGCGCGCGCGCGCGTCCCCGTCCCTCCCTCCCGAGAGAGAGCTGCCCCTTGCCTCTGCCCGCAGGTGCTGGCGCTCGGCTTTCGCTTGCAGCCGGTTGGGCGCAGCTGCTGCCGGTGGGAGGGGCCTAAGCTAAGGAGGCCGGGCGGCTGGCGCCCCCTGCGGCTGCGGTCGTTGTCGGGCCGTTGACAGAAGATCAAAGAGCAGGGCCCCCGCCCGGGACTGGCAGGAAGGCAGGCGGGCAGGCAAGAGAGAGGGGGAGCAGAGTCCCGCGGCAGGCCTCTGGCTGCAGGGAGGCCGGCGGCTGCGCGGGTCCCGGGCTCCAGAGGAGTCGGCCTGCGCCACTGTGCGCCAGCGGAACGCCCGCGCGTCGGTCCGCGCCTTTGTGGGCATCGCTTCTCGGCCTTTTGGCTAAGATCAAGTGTAGTATCTGTTCTTATCAGTTTAATATCTGATACGTCCCCCATCGGGGGACCACATATTAAACGGATTTTTGGAACAGGGAGCTGGATCAGGAGCTTGCTCCGTCCTCTCCACGCATCGGCCCGGTATTGCAGCGCCTCCGGGAGCGGTGCACCACCTTCTCTCAGCGGTGAAAAGACAGACGTAGGTAGGTAGCTAGCTAGCTAGCTAGCTAGCGAGCGAGCGAGCGAGCGAGCGAGCGAGCAAGCAAGCGGAGTGGACTGGAGCTCCTTCTTCTCGGGTCTCGTCCCTCGTCCCTCGTCCATCTGTGTGTCTCTGTGTTCTGTCTCTCTCTCGCCCTCTCGGTTCCCGTGCTCCCTCTGTGCGCTTTCCCGCGTCTCGACTCTCTGGGCAAGCAGGCCGGCCCCCTTTTCGGCTCCCGTGCGTTTTCCCTCCAAAAAACTTAGGTTTTTCAGCCTTTTCCCAGGGAGGCAGGCGTGGCTTGCTTGCTTGCTTGCTTGCTTGCTTGCTTGTGTGTGTGTCCGTCCCCGTCCCTGCAGGCGGGCCCCTTTCGACAGCTGGGCGTTTTCCCTCCCAAAAACTTAGTATATCCACCTTTTCTTTCTTTTTTTTCGGCAGGCAGGCAGGCAGGCGTGTGTGCGCGCGCGCGCGCGTCCCCGTCCCTCCCTCCCGAGAGAGAGCTGCCCCTTGCCTCTGCCCGCAGGTGCTGGCGCTCGGCTTTCGCTTGCAGCCGGTTGGGCGCAGCTGCTGCCGGTGGGAGGGGCCTAAGCTAAGGAGGCCGGGCGGCTGGCGCCCCCTGCGGCTGCGGTCGTTGTCGGGCCGTTGACAGAAGATCAAAGAGCAGGGCCCCCGCCCGGGACTGGCAGGAAGGCAGGCGGGCAGGCAAGAGAGAGGGGGAGCAGAGTCCCGCGGCAGGCCTCTGGCTGCAGGGAGGCCGGCGGCTGCGCGGGTCCCGGGCTCCAGAGGAGTCGGCCTGCGCCACTGTGCGCCAGCGGAACGCCCGCGCGTCGGTCCGCGCCTTTGTGGGCATCGCTTCTCGGCCTTTTGGCTAAGATCAAGTGTAGTATCTGTTCTTATCAGTTTAATATCTGATACGTCCCCCATCGGGGGACCACATATTAAACGGATTTTTGGAACAGGGAGCTGGATCAGGAGCTTGCTCCGTCCTCTCCACGCATCGGCCCGGTATTGCAGCGCCTCCGGGAGCGGTGCACCACCTTCTCTCAGCGGTGAAAAGACAGACGTAGGTAGGTAGCTAGCTAGCTAGCTAGCTAGCGAGCGAGCGAGCGAGCGAGCGAGCGAGCAAGCAAGCGGAGTGGACTGGAGCTCCTTCTTCTCGGGTCTCGTCCCTCGTCCCTCGTCCATCTGTGTGTCTCTGTGTTCTGTCTCTCTCTCGCCCTCTCGGTTCCCGTGCTCCCTCTGTGCGCTTTCCCGCGTCTCGACTCTCTGGGCAAGCAGGCCGGCCCCCTTTTCGGCTCCCGTGCGTTTTCCCTCCAAAAAACTTAGGTTTTTCAGCCTTTTCCCAGGGAGGCAGGCGTGGCTTGCTTGCTTGCTTGCTTGCTTGCTTGCTTGTGTGTGTGTCCGTCCCCGTCCCTGCAGGCGGGCCCCTTTCGACAGCTGGGCGTTTTCCCTCCCAAAAACTTAGTATATCCACCTTTTCTTTCTTTTTTTTCGGCAGGCAGGCAGGCAGGCGTGTGTGCGCGCGCGCGCGCGTCCCCGTCCCTCCCTCCCGAGAGAGAGCTGCCCCTTGCCTCTGCCCGCAGGTGCTGGCGCTCGGCTTTCGCTTGCAGCCGGTTGGGCGCAGCTGCTGCCGGTGGGAGGGGCCTAAGCTAAGGAGGCCGGGCGGCTGGCGCCCCCTGCGGCTGCGGTCGTTGTCGGGCCGTTGACAGAAGATCAAAGAGCAGGGCCCCCGCCCGGGACTGGCAGGAAGGCAGGCGGGCAGGCAAGAGAGAGGGGGAGCAGAGTCCCGCGGCAGGCCTCTGGCTGCAGGGAGGCCGGCGGCTGCGCGGGTCCCGGGCTCCAGAGGAGTCGGCCTGCGCCACTGTGCGCCAGCGGAACGCCCGCGCGTCGGTCCGCGCCTTTGTGGGCATCGCTTCTCGGCCTTTTGGCTAAGATCAAGTGTAGTATCTGTTCTTATCAGTTTAATATCTGATACGTCCCCCATCGGGGGACCACATATTAAACGGATTTTTGGAACAGGGAGCTGGATCAGGAGCTTGCTCCGTCCTCTCCACGCATCGGCCCGGTATTGCAGCGCCTCCGGGAGCGGTGCACCACCTTCTCTCAGCGGTGAAAAGACAGACGTAGGTAGGTAGCTAGCTAGCTAGCTAGCTAGCGAGCGAGCGAGCGAGCGAGCGAGCGAGCAAGCAAGCGGAGTGGACTGGAGCTCCTTCTTCTCGGGTCTCGTCCCTCGTCCCTCGTCCATCTGTGTGTCTCTGTGTTCTGTCTCTCTCTCGCCCTCTCGGTTCCCGTGCTCCCTCTGTGCGCTTTCCCGCGTCTCGACTCTCTGGGCAAGCAGGCCGGCCCCCTTTTCGGCTCCCGTGCGTTTTCCCTCCAAAAAACTTAGGTTTTTCAGCCTTTTCCCAGGGAGGCAGGCGTGGCTTGCTTGCTTGCTTGCTTGCTTGCTTGCTTGTGTGTGTGTCCGTCCCCGTCCCTGCAGGCGGGCCCCTTTCGACAGCTGGGCGTTTTCCCTCCCAAAAACTTAGTATATCCACCTTTTCTTTCTTTTTTTTCGGCAGGCAGGCAGGCAGGCGTGTGTGCGCGCGCGCGCGCGTCCCCGTCCCTCCCTCCCGAGAGAGAGCTGCCCCTTGCCTCTGCCCGCAGGTGCTGGCGCTCGGCTTTCGCTTGCAGCCGGTTGGGCGCAGCTGCTGCCGGTGGGAGGGGCCTAAGCTAAGGAGGCCGGGCGGCTGGCGCCCCCTGCGGCTGCGGTCGTTGTCGGGCCGTTGACAGAAGATCAAAGAGCAGGGCCCCCGCCCGGGACTGGCAGGAAGGCAGGCGGGCAGGCAAGAGAGAGGGGGAGCAGAGTCCCGCGGCAGGCCTCTGGCTGCAGGGAGGCCGGCGGCTGCGCGGGTCCCGGGCTCCAGAGGAGTCGGCCTGCGCCACTGTGCGCCAGCGGAACGCCCGCGCGTCGGTCCGCGCCTTTGTGGGCATCGCTTCTCGGCCTTTTGGCTAAGATCAAGTGTAGTATCTGTTCTTATCAGTTTAATATCTGATACGTCCCCCATCGGGGGACCACATATTAAACGGATTTTTGGAACAGGGAGCTGGATCAGGAGCTTGCTCCGTCCTCTCCACGCATCGGCCCGGTATTGCAGCGCCTCCGGGAGCGGTGCACCACCTTCTCTCAGCGGTGAAAAGACAGACGTAGGTAGGTAGCTAGCTAGCTAGCTAGCTAGCGAGCGAGCGAGCGAGCGAGCGAGCGAGCAAGCAAGCGGAGTGGACTGGAGCTCCTTCTTCTCGGGTCTCGTCCCTCGTCCCTCGTCCATCTGTGTGTCTCTGTGTTCTGTCTCTCTCTCGCCCTCTCGGTTCCCGTGCTCCCTCTGTGCGCTTTCCCGCGTCTCGACTCTCTGGGCAAGCAGGCCGGCCCCCTTTTCGGCTCCCGTGCGTTTTCCCTCCAAAAAACTTAGGTTTTTCAGCCTTTTCCCAGGGAGGCAGGCGTGGCTTGCTTGCTTGCTTGCTTGCTTGCTTGCTTGTGTGTGTGTCCGTCCCCGTCCCTGCAGGCGGGCCCCTTTCGACAGCTGGGCGTTTTCCCTCCCAAAAACTTAGTATATCCACCTTTTCTTTCTTTTTTTTCGGCAGGCAGGCAGGCAGGCGTGTGTGCGCGCGCGCGCGCGTCCCCGTCCCTCCCTCCCGAGAGAGAGCTGCCCCTTGCCTCTGCCCGCAGGTGCTGGCGCTCGGCTTTCGCTTGCAGCCGGTTGGGCGCAGCTGCTGCCGGTGGGAGGGGCCTAAGCTAAGGAGGCCGGGCGGCTGGCGCCCCCTGCGGCTGCGGTCGTTGTCGGGCCGTTGACAGAAGATCAAAGAGCAGGGCCCCCGCCCGGGACTGGCAGGAAGGCAGGCGGGCAGGCAAGAGAGAGGGGGAGCAGAGTCCCGCGGCAGGCCTCTGGCTGCAGGGAGGCCGGCGGCTGCGCGGGTCCCGGGCTCCAGAGGAGTCGGCCTGCGCCACTGTGCGCCAGCGGAACGCCCGCGCGTCGGTCCGCGCCTTTGTGGGCATCGCTTCTCGGCCTTTTGGCCAAGATCCAAAGGTGCGTGGCCTGTCCGCGGCTGGAGGGCTTGTCAGAGGTCGTGAAGGGCGGGGAAGGAGAGTCGGAGGGAAAGCATCTGAACATCGAAGAAGGCATCACCGGTGGAGAGGACGTGCAGACATCTGAGGGAGCGGAGGCGGAAGGAAGAACAGAGCCACCACTGGAATCGCCCTGGGTTGAGCCCAGGGGGTGAAGGTGGGGCTCCCAGATGACGGCGGCGAAGGGTGAGTGGCCTTCGATAATGGCGGCCGGGCGCTCGCTGTCCCGTGAGGGGCAGATGAGGGGCACGGTGCGCTTTGTTTTGAAGAACCATGAGGAGCAGGCTGAATGGATGGTGAGAGGAAGATTTTTGAAAGAAGTTTGTTACAAGGTGCTGGGAATTGAGAAGATGGACATCTTGGCCTTGCAGGATTTTCAAGGTAAATGTATTTTCGACCTTACATTTACAACGGATGTGGAATGTACAAGGGTGTGGTGTAAAGCCCAACTGATGAAGGAGCGGGAGCCTCTTAATCATTTTTATGTGGAGCCCCTCTTTGCTCGTGAATTAAAGATCTTGACGGTACATATTTTTAACCCTAATGTGCCTGAGGCTGACGTGAAAACGTTTTTGAGACGGTTTGTGGATATCCAGGGGGAAGGAAGAAAGGTTATTGATGAGGAGAATGTTTGGACTAGTAAATGGAGATATATGACGAGGTTTCGATCCTGTGATACAGCAGAAGGTGGTGTGATAATCCCTCCAGCCAATTTTTTTATCGGGTCGAACAAAGGGTATTTGAGCTATACGGGTCAGCCCAAGACCTGTCGGAAATGTGGGGAAAAAGACCATTTTGCCATTGATTGTAGGAGCAAGGTTTGCAGGAGGTGCGGCAGGGTGGGGCACATAGCGATGGACTGTGTAAACCCGCTGGTTTGTAACCTGTGCGGAGAGCAGGGGCACACATATAGAATGTGCCCTAGGAAACAGACTAGTTTTGCATCAGTTGTCTCCGAAGGGCCAGAGAGAAGAATGGAACATCCAGGAGCAGGGTGTAAGGATGGGAGGGCAGAGGATACTCACCGGGAGGAAGGGCGGCGCCGTATTGTAGCAGATCCAGGGGAAGGGACATCGGTGATGCAGGGAGGAGAGGAGCCAGGAATCTCTGCGGAGAAAGAGGGAAGAACACTTCAGGAACCTGTGGAGGAGGGTTTGTCTATCGTTGCAGGAGAGGAGGCGCTGGAGGAAGGGACTGCACAAGATCCAGAATGGATAAATATCAACAGAAAGAAAAAGGATAAGAAAAGAGGGAGGGAGGTGATGGAAGAAGATACTCCACTGATGGAGGAAAAGAGACAGAGAGAGGCCCTGACATCTTCAGGAGAGGAAGATGAATCGCAAGTATCTGGCAGTGAGGCGGATAGCTCCGTGAGTATGGGCGAGGAGGGTGTCAGGGTTGAAGAGGAGGCTGGAGGAGAAGAGGTTCAAGCTCCGGAAAAAAGGCAGGAAGATTTCGTGGAAAGGGAGGAAGACGGTGAGGAAGCAGTGAAGAGTACGGCTGAGGATGTGGTTTTTGAGACTGAGGAAGGTCTTGGGACTAACTCTGTACAAAACTTTGAAGAGACCTTTTTAGGTGACTCTTTTGTGGGCCAGGATGGTGAACCACCCCAACCGAGTGGTCCACCGGAGCCGGGAGGGTCTAGTGACACAGACGAGGGGGGGACGTTGCCACTTAGTGGTGTTACTGCGGTAGAGCAAGGCTATAGCCTTCTTCCGGTCTCACCAATGACTCCCATCTCTTTTGGAGATCAGAGTGGAGAGAGTACTGAGGGGAGTCCGAGGTTTAGCGATCTTTATGGAATAGATAGTTGACTTTGAATAATGTTAAAATGGGAATTCACAAGATCATTTCAAGCAATGTACAGGGTTTAAAAGATGGTGTAAAGAGAGTGGCGGTGTTTACTTATTTGGCTGATTTAAAGCCAAGTTTTTGTTTTATTCAGGAGGCGCATTTGAAAGACCCGGAGGATGTGGTAAGATTCTCGCGAGAATGGAAGAAAGGCCCCTCTTGGTGGAGTATTGGAGGAGTGCATTCGTCGGGATTAGGGATATTATGTGGAGATCCGGGGTTTCAGGCGACTGAAGTGGTCTCTGCGGTACCTGGCCGCCTCTTAGTGGTTGACGGGTGCTGGTGGAGGGTTAGGGTAAGAATAATTGGGGTTTATGCCCCTGCAGAAAGGGCCTTGCAGGCCGCTTTCTTAAAAGATCTTGAGCCTTGGTTTTTTACCAACAGAGAGATTGTGGTGGGTGGAGATTTTAATATAGACATAGCAGATGCGCATGGGGGAGGAGCATGTGGCCTGAGAAATCTTCTACAACGGTTTAATCTGGTCGATTGTTTTCAGGAGTGTAGCCGGACGAGTAAAAACTTTACTTGGCAAAACAGTAGGGGTCATCGTCGACGGCTGGACTATGTTTTTATTACACTGAAATGTAAGATCAAGAAAGAACAAGTATTCCCAGTTTGGTTTTCGGATCATATGACTCTCTCGGTAACGCTTGATGTAGAAGGTCCAACTTACCAAGCCAGTTATTGGAAGCTTAATATTTCCATTTTAGAAGAAGTCGGGTATCGTGTTTTAATTTCAGATTTTATTGATAGTATCAAAAGCAAATATTCTGACTTTGCGTCTAAAACCGAGTGGTGGGAGCTGTGTAAAAAGACCATTGCGAGGCTCTCTATGGAATATTGTAAAAAGAGAAGGCTAAGGGAAAAGAGTGTTTTAGTTGCACTACAGAAGGATTTGGAGTCTTTATACGTAGCTTTTAACCGGGGCGGGGTCTTTCGGGCAGAAAAGGCTGCGGAGTTGAAAGCCAGATTAAGGGAGGCCTGGTTAAGGAAAGCTAAGGACTTCCTCTTCCGGTTGCAGGGGGTAGTTTTAGAAAACCAGGAGAGATGTTCAGCCCAGTTTTTTAGTTCTGTAAGAAGTAAGCAAGAAAGAGCACTCTTTACAGAGGTAAGAGATGCAAGTGGGGTGATCACAAGGGATTTGGGGGAAATGGTGGCATGTGGGACAAGATATTATAAAGAGCTTTTTGCAGAGAGTGCAGTCAATCGTGATGATTGGGAGGAATTCCTGGAGGATATCGAGAACATTCCGGACGGGTCTGATCTTGGGGGGGAGGTCACAGAGGCTGAACTTAAAGAAGCGGTGTGGGGCTCAAAAAAAGGTAAAGTCCCGGGGGTAGATGGTTTACCCATTGAGTTTTATTGCACATTTTGGGAGCAGTTGGGTCCCCTGTTACTCGGTGTTTTTAAAGAGATTTTAGCTGGTGGCGGTCTTGGGGCAACCATGAGGACTGGGATCATCACATTAATCTATAAGAAAGGGGAAAAATGTAATCTAGACAATTGGAGACCCATTCAATTATTGTGCTCCGATTATAAGATCTTGGCTAGGGTATTAGGACGCCGGTTACGCCGGGTGATGGGTGCAGTGGTGGGTGTGGATCAGACGTGTGGGGTGGAGGGTAGAAAGATTAGTTGGAACCTGCAACTGATTAGGGATGTGGTGGAATGGGTTGAGGATAGGGGGCTCCCTCTTAGTTTGGTCAATTTAGACCAAAATAAAGCTTTTGATAGAGTCCACCATGGGTTTTTATGGGAGGTTTTAAGGCGTATGGGGTTTGGGGATGTTTTTATTGGTTGGCTACAGGTTTTGTATAGTGGTGTGGGGGCTAGAGTTTGTCTTAATGGTAGTTTGGGGGAGTTTCTGTCTGTTCAGCGGGGAGTGAGACAGGGCTGTCCATTGTCCCCCCTGCTATACGTGCTTTATATTGAACCCTTGCTTAGACGATTTCGACGGGATCCGGTAATTGAAGGAGTGTTGGTGCCGGGGAGTAATGGGCTCCAGGTGAAAGTGGCTGCC
>NC_142625.1:135000-140000 GCF_059453375.1 Lepisosteus platostomus
GTAGCTAGCTAGCTAGCTAGCTAGCGAGCGAGCGAGCGAGCGAGCGAGCGAGCAAGCAAGCGGAGTGGACTGGAGCTCCTTCTTCTCGGGTCTCGTCCCTCGTCCCTCGTCCATCTGTGTGTCTCTGTGTTCTGTCTCTCTCTCGCCCTCTCGGTTCCCGTGCTCCCTCTGTGCGCTTTCCCGCGTCTCGACTCTCTGGGCAAGCAGGCCGGCCCCCTTTTCGGCTCCCGTGCGTTTTCCCTCCAAAAAACTTAGGTTTTTCAGCCTTTTCCCAGGGAGGCAGGCGTGGCTTGCTTGCTTGCTTGCTTGCTTGCTTGCTTGTGTGTGTGTCCGTCCCCGTCCCTGCAGGCGGGCCCCTTTCGACAGCTGGGCGTTTTCCCTCCCAAAAACTTAGTATATCCACCTTTTCTTTCTTTTTTTTCGGCAGGCAGGCAGGCAGGCGTGTGTGCGCGCGCGCGCGCGTCCCCGTCCCTCCCTCCCGAGAGAGAGCTGCCCCTTGCCTCTGCCCGCAGGTGCTGGCGCTCGGCTTTCGCTTGCAGCCGGTTGGGCGCAGCTGCTGCCGGTGGGAGGGGCCTAAGCTAAGGAGGCCGGGCGGCTGGCGCCCCCTGCGGCTGCGGTCGTTGTCGGGCCGTTGACAGAAGATCAAAGAGCAGGGCCCCCGCCCGGGACTGGCAGGAAGGCAGGCGGGCAGGCAAGAGAGAGGGGGAGCAGAGTCCCGCGGCAGGCCTCTGGCTGCAGGGAGGCCGGCGGCTGCGCGGGTCCCGGGCTCCAGAGGAGTCGGCCTGCGCCACTGTGCGCCAGCGGAACGCCCGCGCGTCGGTCCGCGCCTTTGTGGGCATCGCTTCTCGGCCTTTTGGCCAAGATCCAAAGGTGCGTGGCCTGTCCGCGGCTGGAGGGCTTGTCAGAGGTCGTGAAGGGCGGGGAAGGAGAGTCGGAGGGAAAGCATCTGAACATCGAAGAAGGCATCACCGGTGGAGAGGACGTGCAGACATCTGAGGGAGCGGAGGCGGAAGGAAGAACAGAGCCACCACTGGAATCGCCCTGGGTTGAGCCCAGGGGGTGAAGGTGGGGCTCCCAGATGACGGCGGCGAAGGGTGAGTGGCCTTCGATAATGGCGGCCGGGCGCTCGCTGTCCCGTGAGGGGCAGATGAGGGGCAC
Source organism: Lepisosteus platostomus (assembly GCF_059453375.1). NCBI lineage: Eukaryota > Metazoa > Chordata > Actinopteri > Semionotiformes > Lepisosteidae > Lepisosteus > Lepisosteus platostomus. Next base: position 136,159 of record NC_142625.1, read on the forward strand.
GGTGCGCTTTGTTTTGAAGAACCATGAGGAGCAGGCTGAATGGATGGTGAGAGGAAGATTTTTGAAAGAAGTTTGTTACAAGGTGCTGGGAATTGAGAAGATGGACATCTTGGCCTTGCAGGATTTTCAAGGTAAATGTATTTTCGACCTTACATTTACAACGGATGTGGAATGTACAAGGGTGTGGTGTAAAGCCCAACTGATGAAGGAGCGGGAGCCTCTTAATCATTTTTATGTGGAGCCCCTCTTTGCTCGTGAATTAAAGATCTTGACGGTACATATTTTTAACCCTAATGTGCCTGAGGCTGACGTGAAAACGTTTTTGAGACGGTTTGTGGATATCCAGGGGGAAGGAAGAAAGGTTATTGATGAGGAGAATGTTTGGACTAGTAAATGGAGATATATGACGAGGTTTCGATCCTGTGATACAGCAGAAGGTGGTGTGATAATCCCTCCAGCCAATTTTTTTATCGGGTCGAACAAAGGGTATTTGAGCTATACGGGTCAGCCCAAGACCTGTCGGAAATGTGGGGAAAAAGACCATTTTGCCATTGATTGTAGGAGCAAGGTTTGCAGGAGGTGCGGCAGGGTGGGGCACATAGCGATGGACTGTGTAAACCCGCTGGTTTGTAACCTGTGCGGAGAGCAGGGGCACACATATAGAATGTGCCCTAGGAAACAGACTAGTTTTGCATCAGTTGTCTCCGAAGGGCCAGAGAGAAGAATGGAACATCCAGGAGCAGGGTGTAAGGATGGGAGGGCAGAGGATACTCACCGGGAGGAAGGGCGGCGCCGTATTGTAGCAGATCCAGGGGAAGGGACATCGGTGATGCAGGGAGGAGAGGAGCCAGGAATCTCTGCGGAGAAAGAGGGAAGAACACTTCAGGAACCTGTGGAGGAGGGTTTGTCTATCGTTGCAGGAGAGGAGGCGCTGGAGGAAGGGACTGCACAAGATCCAGAATGGATAAATATCAACAGAAAGAAAAAGGATAAGAAAAGAGGGAGGGAGGTGATGGAAGAAGATACTCCACTGATGGAGGAAAAGAGACAGAGAGAGGCCCTGACATCTTCAGGAGAGGAAGATGAATCGCAAGTATCTGGCAGTGAGGCGGATAGCTCCGTGAGTATGGGCGAGGAGGGTGTCAGGGTTGAAGAGGAGGCTGGAGGAGAAGAGGTTCAAGCTCCGGAAAAAAGGCAGGAAGATTTCGTGGAAAGGGAGGAAGACGGTGAGGAAGCAGTGAAGAGTACGGCTGAGGATGTGGTTTTTGAGACTGAGGAAGGTCTTGGGACTAACTCTGTACAAAACTTTGAAGAGACCTTTTTAGGTGACTCTTTTGTGGGCCAGGATGGTGAACCACCCCAACCGAGTGGTCCACCGGAGCCGGGAGGGTCTAGTGACACAGACGAGGGGGGGACGTTGCCACTTAGTGGTGTTACTGCGGTAGAGCAAGGCTATAGCCTTCTTCCGGTCTCACCAATGACTCCCATCTCTTTTGGAGATCAGAGTGGAGAGAGTACTGAGGGGAGTCCGAGGTTTAGCGATCTTTATGGAATAGATAGTTGACTTTGAATAATGTTAAAATGGGAATTCACAAGATCATTTCAAGCAATGTACAGGGTTTAAAAGATGGTGTAAAGAGAGTGGCGGTGTTTACTTATTTGGCTGATTTAAAGCCAAGTTTTTGTTTTATTCAGGAGGCGCATTTGAAAGACCCGGAGGATGTGGTAAGATTCTCGCGAGAATGGAAGAAAGGCCCCTCTTGGTGGAGTATTGGAGGAGTGCATTCGTCGGGATTAGGGATATTATGTGGAGATCCGGGGTTTCAGGCGACTGAAGTGGTCTCTGCGGTACCTGGCCGCCTCTTAGTGGTTGACGGGTGCTGGTGGAGGGTTAGGGTAAGAATAATTGGGGTTTATGCCCCTGCAGAAAGGGCCTTGCAGGCCGCTTTCTTAAAAGATCTTGAGCCTTGGTTTTTTACCAACAGAGAGATTGTGGTGGGTGGAGATTTTAATATAGACATAGCAGATGCGCATGGGGGAGGAGCATGTGGCCTGAGAAATCTTCTACAACGGTTTAATCTGGTCGATTGTTTTCAGGAGTGTAGCCGGACGAGTAAAAACTTTACTTGGCAAAACAGTAGGGGTCATCGTCGACGGCTGGACTATGTTTTTATTACACTGAAATGTAAGATCAAGAAAGAACAAGTATTCCCAGTTTGGTTTTCGGATCATATGACTCTCTCGGTAACGCTTGATGTAGAAGGTCCAACTTACCAAGCCAGTTATTGGAAGCTTAATATTTCCATTTTAGAAGAAGTCGGGTATCGTGTTTTAATTTCAGATTTTATTGATAGTATCAAAAGCAAATATTCTGACTTTGCGTCTAAAACCGAGTGGTGGGAGCTGTGTAAAAAGACCATTGCGAGGCTCTCTATGGAATATTGTAAAAAGAGAAGGCTAAGGGAAAAGAGTGTTTTAGTTGCACTACAGAAGGATTTGGAGTCTTTATACGTAGCTTTTAACCGGGGCGGGGTCTTTCGGGCAGAAAAGGCTGCGGAGTTGAAAGCCAGATTAAGGGAGGCCTGGTTAAGGAAAGCTAAGGACTTCCTCTTCCGGTTGCAGGGGGTAGTTTTAGAAAACCAGGAGAGATGTTCAGCCCAGTTTTTTAGTTCTGTAAGAAGTAAGCAAGAAAGAGCACTCTTTACAGAGGTAAGAGATGCAAGTGGGGTGATCACAAGGGATTTGGGGGAAATGGTGGCATGTGGGACAAGATATTATAAAGAGCTTTTTGCAGAGAGTGCAGTCAATCGTGATGATTGGGAGGAATTCCTGGAGGATATCGAGAACATTCCGGACGGGTCTGATCTTGGGGGGGAGGTCACAGAGGCTGAACTTAAAGAAGCGGTGTGGGGCTCAAAAAAAGGTAAAGTCCCGGGGGTAGATGGTTTACCCATTGAGTTTTATTGCACATTTTGGGAGCAGTTGGGTCCCCTGTTACTCGGTGTTTTTAAAGAGATTTTAGCTGGTGGCGGTCTTGGGGCAACCATGAGGACTGGGATCATCACATTAATCTATAAGAAAGGGGAAAAATGTAATCTAGACAATTGGAGACCCATTCAATTATTGTGCTCCGATTATAAGATCTTGGCTAGGGTATTAGGACGCCGGTTACGCCGGGTGATGGGTGCAGTGGTGGGTGTGGATCAGACGTGTGGGGTGGAGGGTAGAAAGATTAGTTGGAACCTGCAACTGATTAGGGATGTGGTGGAATGGGTTGAGGATAGGGGGCTCCCTCTTAGTTTGGTCAATTTAGACCAAAATAAAGCTTTTGATAGAGTCCACCATGGGTTTTTATGGGAGGTTTTAAGGCGTATGGGGTTTGGGGATGTTTTTATTGGTTGGCTACAGGTTTTGTATAGTGGTGTGGGGGCTAGAGTTTGTCTTAATGGTAGTTTGGGGGAGTTTCTGTCTGTTCAGCGGGGAGTGAGACAGGGCTGTCCATTGTCCCCCCTGCTATACGTGCTTTATATTGAACCCTTGCTTAGACGATTTCGACGGGATCCGGTAATTGAAGGAGTGTTGGTGCCGGGGAGTAATGGGCTCCAGGTGAAAGTGGCTGCCTACGCAGATGACATCGCCTTGTTTTTAGTTACAGATCATAGTGTTTTAAGAGTGCTAGAGGTTGTCAAGGTTTTTTCGGCTGGGACAGGGGCTTTTTTAAATCTTAATAAGTGCACTATTAAGTATTTTGGGGTTTGGAAGAATAGGAGGGAGGCAGTCGGGGGTCTCCCAGTCGCTGAAGGGCCTGTCAAAGTTTTGGGAGTCCTGTTTCAATCTGAGAA